>NC_053183.1:6363636-6666666 GCF_905163445.1 Pararge aegeria
CTCGATGAACAAATTTATTAAATTAATATGCAACTTCATGTAAAAATAACTCTGTAAAGATTATTTGGCAATTGAAAGTCACCACTTAATTTACTAGAAAAATGGTTTCTAAATTAGCAAAATGTGCACAGTTGCAAGAAACATGTGTATACATTGTTATTTTTGCTGTTCATGTTATACGATAGGGAAAAAGAGAGCATATAATATTTTGAGTTCCACTAGCCTTATCCATATTAACCCACATCACCCAAAAGTACTACACACACAAATACACTACTACCTATTCTGATCACTTACAGTGTAACAGTATTATAAATTTTAAAATTACTCACACAGTAAATATATTAAAGCAGTATGGAAACTATGAATAAACATGCAAAACAGCACACTCACACAATCACACCTTTATGCTACCCTAAAGCTCCGTCCACACGGCGCGTTGCGTTGCGTTGCGTCGTCGCAACGCAAATATTTTGACGCATAGCCGGCCACACGGGCGCTGCAGCGTTACTATGACGCAGTCAACGTTCCGTCGGCGCAGCGGCGACGCACAGTTGCGGCAAGTATTTTGAAAAAAATTCGCAGTCAGTCTATAGCAAATCATGGATCGGAAAAGACGTCTAGCATTGCTCCTATTACTACGTCACCGCCGAAATCGACGCAAGATCACAAGACGGTACTGGATCAGTCCTTTCATTTCATTAAGAAATCGTGATGGACAGTTTTTTTTTTTAGAATATCGGGAGTTGCTATTAGACGAAAAGAAGTTTTATAATTTTTTTAGAATGAGTGTATCCAGCTTCGAATGTTTATTGAAGTCCTTAGAACCACACATACGAAAAAACTATACTAATATGAGGAATCCAGTGGAACCAGTAGAAATGCTGGGAATCACTTTAAGGTAACTATATAAATATATTTAAGTAATAAAAATATAACAGTTTTTTTGGTTTGTTTAATTAGTAATCAACTCACAAATAATCAGCAATTGTCATAATTTTAAATTTAGACATTATTTAAGAGAGATATCATCCAGTAATTACAAATTAGAAAAATCGTATTCAGTTTCTTCACTTGCTTGAGATGTTTCTGGAGATGTAATTGAATTATTAAAATCAGAAATGTATGTACTTTGAAAATTTGCTGTTTGATACCCATATGGTGGTTGGTGAGACGTTGATGGGCCACTCACATATGATGATGTTTGTCCATACCGCATTTCATCTATAATTTGTATAACTTTACTTTGGAAACGGAGAGTTTCTCGGTCGGAAAATTCTTGAATAGATGGCAATATAGCTCTGAAAAAGGACATATGGCGATTTTCCGGCTCCTTGAGAAGTTTTAGTCCTTCTCTTTCAAACTCATCCATTTGCATTGCCCTTTTGCGCGCGACTGGAACATAGCGCGGAGTGTTGTCTGTGGTAATGTCATCATTTGTAGACGTAGATTCATTGTTGATTTCTCTAGGCGAGTCTAAGCTAGATTCGGTGGCATTTTGTTCCACTTTTCTCAAAAAAAGGAGTTGATTGTATAAATGATACTTCTTCAGTTTCGTAGCGCCCGAGCCCGATTTTGATGCTTCTTTTAATTTTTTTGAATATCTGAAGTAATTATCTTTTACACTTCTCCATTTTTTTATTAAATCATTACCTGCAAAACCAATAGTAAACATGATTTAATAATTTATACATAGTGAATTTCTCGATAAAATTTAATGACATATTCAGATATCGTTAACAAACACTATGTGACCGACTCTGGAATCGTGAAAATATAACAGCTGTTACATACAAAAAGCAATACCTACTGAATCAAAATGTATGCAACAGCTGCTATTTTTTTCGCGATTCCAGAATTAATTGGTTACATAGAGAAAGTTATTTGCTATCGATGTCTGAATATGTCAGTATTTTTTTTCGGGTATCTATCTATCTCATAAATGCATATTATAATAATTATTTTCTTTTCAGATACCTAGGAAGTGGAAATTCAATAACTGATTTACATTTCAAATTCAAACGGGGAAAATCTACTATTGCATATATAATACAAAGAGTTTGTCGTGCTATATGGACCAATCTTCTTCGAGACAACATCCCTGAACTGACAACTGAAAGTTTCCAAACAATAGCGAGGGGTTTTGATGTAAAGGCAAATTTTCCTCAATGTGTTGGTGCCATCGACGGCAAACATATCCGCGTGTGTAATCCTGCAAATAGTGGCTCACTTTTTTTTAATTATAAAGCCTTTTTTTCGATTGTGTTGCTAGCTATTGTGGATTCAAATTACAAATTCGTATTTGTCGACATCGGTGCATACGGAAAAGAATGCGATTCAACCATATTACAAAATTCTAAACTGTACGAGCTAATGATTAACAACAACTTACCACTACCTCAACCCCAGCCACTCTCTGGTAGCAATATACCAACCCCGTATGTATTTGTGGGTGACGAAGCTTTTGGACTGAGCAAACATATTATGCGTCCATATGGCGGTCAAAATCTCGACTTACAACAAAAGGTTTTCAATTACCGTCTAAGCAGAGCCAGAAGATATGTCGAATGCGCTTTTGGGATTATGGCTAACAAATGGCGCATTTTTCACAGACCGATAGACGTGTCCTATGACTTCGCTACTGACATTATAAAAGCATGTTGTGTATTACACAATTTTGTCGCTGATCGAGACGGTTTTAGACAAAGAGATAAATTTGCTATAAGTGTTGATGAATTTCTCCCAATACAACCCGTACATGAAGAACAGACAGCACCGAATGTCATAAGACAGCAATATGCGACCTATTTTATGACTAGAGGAACTCTGCCTTGGCAGCTAAATAAGGTATAATTGTATTATGAGGGTTTTCAAGATTTTCTTGCACCGCCAATTCCGCGATCAGTAAAAAAATAATATTTTATACCTACTCAGCGTAGTCTAGGTTAGTTTTGAGCTAAGTAATAAAATAGTACTCACGCTAATCTAAATTCCCTAAGTTTTAAAATTTTAGAGTGTCGAGATATTAATTGAGTAGTCCACTTTCAAACCCCGTTAAGTTTATGCAGCAATTAATTGAGAAAACTAATTAAAATGTTTAGACTTAAAATTACGATATTAAGATGCATTTTTTTGTGTATTACATGAACTTAGTAGCACATCGAATTAAATTATGTTAGCAAATAAAATCACTCTTTCATAATAATCATTTAATTTGCATTTTAAAATTAAACATAGCTAGTTTTGCAAAAGATTTTTTAACATAGATAGTTTTGCAGTTGTATGCAATCAACATAGGCAGTTTTGAAATAATCAAATATAAGCTTCTATTTTCCTCTACTCTTAAGAAATTACAATTTTTATCTATTATTACACTCTTAAGTCTATTTCTTCGTGTATTATGGTTTCTTCATTATCAGTCTCTTCTATAACAGTCTCATTTGGTTCTTCTTGAAGAAAATTGTAATATTGTAAATAATCGTAAGAAGCCCAATCTTCACCGAAATGTTTTTTCAAAAGATTTCGCACATCATTTAACTTTACTGGTTTTACTGGAACTCCAACATTCATCATAACGGGCACAATATTTTCGAATGATTTGCCTCTTTTGCAAACGTTGCCATAATTTATTACCTCAGATACATAATTAGGTTCCCCTTTAATGGCAATTCTATTATTTTTATCCTTTCTTAAAAAGAATCTTTTAGAGGCATTAAATTGAAAGTGCCAAGATCCAGGTAACTTAAGTACGTTTTTAACGCTTGATTTCCAATCATAAAAATGGAAGTCGCTGCCTAGTCTGAGAACCGTACCATACTTTTTAAAAATATCAAAATATGTCTGGGGTTCCACAATGACTTCTAAAGGACGTATTTCTCTTTCGATATTTCCAAATACACGGTCGGGGGGCAAAAATGAATGCCCCACTACAGGGAATATCAGCGTAAGTTTCTTGATGTGACGTGGAGCTTTTGTTTTTAGCCAATATGCCAACATTCCCAAAACGATTGAGTTTTTATTTTGCCCCCCACAACCGTCGCAAAATAATTTAATATGACTAACAGTGTCTTCAAAATTGGTATTCATTAGCCGATGAAATACCGCCGAAGCAATCTGATTAGATCCTTTCTTTGCCTCAGTTTCCAACCACGTGTAAATAAATGTGTTTAAACAGTTTTGAGCCCCACGAGATGGCCCTTGACATACTGTTAAGTTATACGTATACAATTGTCGGCTAAAGTAGGCACTCTGGTCTGGTACTTTTGGTAAAACCAAATTCTTTTGACAGTCAAAAGAGAAAATTATTTCGTTGTCGCCTTGTGTTTTGAGGCTAGTGTAAAAGCATTTGGCCTTTAGCTTGTGAATACGAAGCTGAGCTATTTGCAGCTGTTTTTTTGCTGTGTCGCGTTCTCTTTTAATAACTTCTTTTAATTGAATGCATTTAGAACATGCATCTGTAGCGGGAGACTTAAAACTCAAATTAAAGTACTTGTTAAAGATACGTCGGAAAAATTCATATCTCACTGACACATTCTGAGCGTCATCGTTGTAAAGTTTATGCAATTTTTTTATACTTAGATCGCTGCTCAGATATTGCACAGTAGATCTTCCTCTAACATAATGTGATTCCAAAGCTTCAAGTCCCTTTATAAACGATTTTACGGATTCTGTGCGATCAGAATACAGATTGGACTTTCTATTACCTCCTCTTCTTTCTTTCGGCATTGCCATCGTGATTAAATGCTGTTTACAAATTCTTTGAATTCTGTCCCTAGAGATTCCCAGAATTGTGGTCATTGCTTTTTGACACACCTTAATTAATTTGACGCGGCGTCTTCCAGCCAAATTTTCGTGCTTTGGTATAAAATAGCATATAGTCTGGGATTTTCTCTTTCCTTCTTTTTTAGGAGTTTGCGCTGTACAGTATTTTAATAAAAAAGTATCTTGGGTGACTTTAACTGAAGTTGAATAAAAATTCCGATGAAATTTACTGTAGTCTTGAACCGTTAAGTCGTTACACTTGTATCCCTGTTTTGAATTTCCATGTACACATTGTGGTATAACTGGCAGTCCCTTAGGCATATGTCTAAAACAAAACAGATAGGCACATTAATAAATAACAATAGAGCAAAAAAATCCCCAGCAAATAACCAGGTATCTATCCTATTTACAAAAGGTAACCATAAAATAATAATCTTACCGTTTCGACTTCTCAAGTTCTCTCTTCCATGTAGATTTATCAGCTATCTTTTTACGTCCTCTTCTGTTTGGTGCCAAAACAACTTCTTGTTCTTGATACTCCATGATAATTTTAATAGAAAATACCTCGTTTTTAAAAGCCTGCAGTATCTGAAGAAAGCAACGCGTGCATGCACTTCGACAGTATTATGCGTACTGGCACTCAAGATGGCGGCTTTTGCAAAAGTCACCACGCAACTTAGCGTCGTTTGCAAGTTAATACAAACTTAGCGATTTTTGAAAGTGGACTGCCGATCAACATAACGACTTTTGCAAAAGTATTGAGATTTCAATCCCATTTTATTCTTATCATAGCGAGTTTTAACACAGTATATTAAATGCTGACGTTAATATTTTAAATCCTTAACCGATTGGCGCCATTGGATAAAAAATGTTTTTTTTTTAACATAACGTGGTTTGCAAGTGGACTACTCAATTTTGTACTGATCGCGGAATTGGCGGTGCAAGAAAATCTTGAAAGCCCTCTTAAATAAAAAAAACATAAATATCTGTACTGTGAACTCACCAACTTTATTTTTTCGTTCAGCTGTGAAATTCTCGTAATCAGGAAATAAAACTTTTGATATGTCTTCCCAGGCTTTTGTTTTTAAATTTTTATTTTTAAAATCTACGTTTGACTTGTCCCATATAATTTCCCTTTCCTGTATCAATGTAATCAAGTAATCTATGTCAATTTCTTCAATGGTATTCATTTTACCCTGCAAATAAAACTAATTACCCTGCAAATAAAACTAAATACAAAAACGTAAACGTAAAACGAAATGAGCTTCCGTGTATCCTCTCTGTCAACGCACAAGCAACTGAGCGCTGACGCTCCGACGTCGCACGAGTAAACCCCCTCCCGCTTCGTCTCGGGGGCTGCTGTCCGTCATGTGTGCGTTGCGACGACGCAGCGCGCCGTGTGAACACCTTGGTTATTTGTATGTAAAACAACGCAGTGGTAGCGCTGCGTCGACGCAACGCTGACGCAACGCGCCGTGTGGACTGGCTCTAAAGCTATTAGTGAAGTATATTAGTCAGGGTAACCATGTTGAGATGAGTGGTTGTTCATGATACTGTTTGTTGTTGATGTATAATTTTATCTCATTTTTGTAGTATTGTATTTTAACAATCAGGTCTAGTTTCCCTTCTGCTTTAGCTTATATATTTACATTGCACAATAAATGTAAGACACTTTTACATAATTATGGAAAATAAAATACAATTTTTATAATATTATTGTAGTTGTTTAAATAGCAAACACTTTCTACACATTGTAAAATTCCTCTTGAAACTGCCAAATTTTAACAATAAACCATAATTAGTCAATTAAGTTTGTTCTTTGTTTTACTGATAAATGTATGGACCGAATAGGAGTGATTGTGGCCACTGTATATATTATAAGTTAATTATGGCTTATTATTATTTATTGCAGCCATACTATTTCTTCGTTAATTAAATTAAATTCTTTTTGGAAACAGTTATCATTATTTCTTACATTGATAAAATTTGAGCCACTTTCGTTAAGTACCACCTGTATTCTATACTTGATTTGTACTTCTGTAGTATTTTGACAGCATGGTTTTAAACTATCAGTTTTCTCTTTACTTTTACTAAAGGATTCTGGTTTACTGTACATTACAACAATTTTGTGATCTTTAATAATTTTTTGTATCACACTAAGTAATTTCCTTAAATAAGAATCCATCTTTGTTATCTTAAAATCCTGTTCACTCCAATAAAATGCAGTAAGTGTATGGAAAACTACTAGTGATATGTTAGGATGTTTTGACAGGAGATTTTCCATATTTTGTATTGTTATGTGAAACTGGGTGGAATCAAATATTTCCAATATGTATAAATTTTTAAGACTTGATTTCAGTAGAGCATCAATATCATTTGTATTATATATTGAGGCATTGTTTATAAATTTGATAATTTTATTTCTAAGCACATTTATAATAGCGCCAAAATTAAAATTTCCATCAGTACTGAAAATTAAAATTCCTGCCTCTGGACCGTTTAACTTTTGAAGCATTAATGCTTCACATATTAATTCAGTGAGTAGGTAAATGGTGTTACCCTCACTGTTAAATTCTATGAAATCACCATGTTTTGGTCCATTTCCAAATAAACTAGCGTAAAACTTATCAATGCCAGGTTTCCTTGTTAAACGGGCTAGCATTTGTATTCCTGATTCAATTTTAATTCCACTCGATATCACTGCCGAATGCTTGCTATCATCAGCAGTGGATGACATCATGAATTAAATAACTATCCTATGAATTTAAAACCAATTCCAACATAAAACAATTTTGACTTTTCAACTAAAATTCGATTCGATTCGAAAGTTAGACTGACTGATTCAATTCAATTCTTGTTTATGGCTTTTGTCTGTGCCAACTGGGCACAAGGTATTTCGCCAATGTCTTGTAGATGAAGAAGGCACGAAGGAGATTGATCGGTGAAACTAATGAAAAGTTAATTTTGAATTTGTACCAAGAAATAGTTGTTATTAGCTAGTTAGCTCTTTAACCTAAGGCAGCACAGACAACACATGCATATATATCTAACACGGATATTTTTTGTACATTATACTTTAATTTTATTACTTACTATATATTTACATAAAAATCTACAATAAGGACTGAAAACAAACATTAAAAAACATTTAACACTCAAAGGACGGGGGACTTTGGGAGGAAGAACGTCATAGAGGGGATAGGTAAGTTTGGGACAGTTAAAAATAATATGAGTTATAGTGCCCTCATCCAAGCCACACTCACAGATGGAGTTGTCCCTTATCCGGAGTTTGGCCAGATGTACAGGTGTGCTAGCATGACCAAGACGCAATCGGGAAATTGTGGATGAAGTCCAGCGATTTGTACTCCGAGAGTGACAAAACCAGGGTTGTCTTGGTATGTTTTGTTGGATGGTAGCGTAAAACTTACCCTTAACCAATTTGGAATCATTCCAGAAAATTTTCCAGGCTGTTTCCATATATGTTTTGGCAAGAGTACATAGGTCCTGCGATGAATTTTTAAAATGATCTAGAGAACCTGACTCAACAGCTGTTTTGGCACATGAGTCAGCAGTCTCGTTTCCTGGAATACCTGAGTGGCTTGGAATCCAAACCAGTAAGATGAATAGTCCTTTTTGATTGCAAGAGAGCAGAGCCTTCCGGATTTTTAAGATAATGGGAAATCGTGATTTGCTGCGAAAGGGGTTTTCTTTAATAGACATTAAACAGCTTAAAGAGTCAGTCAGAATAACCGTCTGTTGTACGTTATGGGACAGTGCAAACAGGATTGCTTCCAAAAGAGCAATGGCCTCTCCGGTAAACACAGAAGACTCGGGAGGGCATTTAAATTTTAAAACAATTCTGTAAACAGGAACCCAACATGCAGCACCGACACAACCTTCTGGAGACAGCTTGGAAGCATCAGTATATATAATAAGATGATTTGACCAATTTTGACTAATATGCTTTTGTAGTTTGATATTGGTATCTGGGGATCCTTTACTCAGACCTAGATCTGTGATGATGGAAGGGTTGTATATTAATGCTTTAAATGGGGTTGAATATAGTGGGTTGATTGTGAAAGATGTCAGGGGATTAGGAAGGCTGGTATACTTTAGGAAACTATCTAGCAAGTAGGAAGACGAGTTACGGGGGCAAGGTGCGTGTGATAGTTGGCTTAGTCGGTGCCAAAGAGGATGGGATGACAGCTGTAACATCTTGCTGATAAAGCGGTCACATAGATATTGTCGACGGATGGATAGAGGAGGGTCAACGCATTCTACCTGCAAAGCATTAGTGGGGGAGGATTTCATTGCACCTAGAATAATTCTAAGGCATCTATACTGAATTTTATTTAACTTTTCAGCAGCTGATTTATTAAAAGGCTCTAAAACAAACATACAGTAATCCATGTGGCTACGTACTAAGGCATTATATAATAATTTTAAAGTATAGGGGTGAGCACCCCACCAAACTCCCGCTATTGCTCGTAGTACATTGATGCCTTTTTCACATTTTTTGATAATGTGTTCAGAATGAGCAATTCCATTCAGTCGTGTGTCTAAATAAACACCTAAAAATTTAGCTTTAACTGCAAGGTTGATTGCTTGACCTTCAAATGAGATGTTGAGGTTCGGGAGGTATCTCTTCCTTGTAAATACCACTGCCTGACATTTGCCCACTGATAGGGACAAGCCATGGTCAGACAGCCACTGGCCTAGATAATACAAAGCAGAATTGATACGACAGGATACTTCCTCTATACTGCCTGAGCTGTGATAGAGGACAATATCATCAGCATATTGTAAAATGGTACAAAAACTAGAAACAGACAATTCGAGGTCGTGGGTATATATGCTATAGAGCAGAGGACTGAGAACAGAGCCTTGAGGGAGGCCTTTCCAGATTAATCTGGGGGGAAGCGAATTATTCTGATGCTTTACCAGAACATATCTGCAAAACAGCAGATTACATATGAAATGAACCATCCTCGAGGGAACACTCAGCTTAAGTAGTTTCTGCCTGAGCACCGGAAGTAGGACATTATCATATGCAGAAGCAATATCAAGAAAAGCACCCACAAGGTACTCTCCTTTTGTAAAGGCTAATCTAATATCTGTTGTTAATACACTGAGACTGTCTGTTGTACTCATACCCTTCCGAAACCCAAATTGGGAGGAGGGGAGAATATTTCTACTTTCCATTAACCATTCCAGTCGGTTTTTAAGGAGATGTTCTGTAACTTTAGCTAAAGTAGATGACAAAGCTATGGGTCTATATGAATTTGAATTAAGGGGATTTTTATAAGGTTTAAGGATAGGAATAACAATTTGAGATTTCCAGGAGTTTGGGATAGAACCAGTTTCCAAACATTTATTAATAAATTTTGTTTTAAGGTAATAAATTTTAGCTTTGTCATTTAAGTTAGCCAGGAAAGAATATGGAACGCCATCTTCCCCTGGAGCTGTATCTTTTAGACCATTGAGAGCAATTTGAAGCTCAGAAAAGGAAAAGGGGGCATCCATTTCATCCGTAGCTGGAGCTGGCGTAGTAGTTAGAAATGAGTCAACATAGGGAACATAAGGTGGAGCTAATTTGTCTGCAAAGTTGTTAAGCCAGTCAGAAGGATTATTTGAGGAAGGATCAACGTGGCTCAGGGAGCGACGGAATCTCCTCATATTTTCCCACACAATGGTGGAGGGTGAACGAGGGCTAAGCGATTCACAGAACTGCGTCCAACTTGCTCTTTTCTTTTTGAAGACTAATCTTTTAATTTTAGCATCTAGTTTTTGGTAACTATTAAAGTTATCCTGAGTCATGCAGGCTGAGTATAATTCTTCTGCAGCAGATCTTTTACCAAATAAATCGCTGCATTCATCATCCCACCAAGGAGAGGAAAGCAGCGGATTTTTCACAGGGTGTTTTTTTGGAATATGGGAATCGGCCGAAGATATAAGAGATTTTAAAAAGAGATCATAGCATACCAGAATGTTTCCATCACTTTCCAAATCGGGCAGAGTGTCTACAATGCAATCAACGGATAGGGCATAATCTTCCCAATTTGCTTTTTTAAGTTTATACTTTAAAAGGGGATCATAGTTAGGGGTAGGTAAGGATTTATTATTTAATGTAACAATTATAGGAAAATGATCACTGCCACAGGTTGACTGTAGCACGTTCCAAGTCAGGCGCGATGCAAGGTTAGCCGAACATAGGGTGAGATCAACCGCTGATTCAGGGTTCTGATTGGGGTATACCCTTCGAGTAGGAGAACCGTCATTGAGGATGCAAAGACTGACATCATCAAGTAAATCAATCAGCAATGGAGAAAACCCGTCACTAGCATGGCACCCCCACATCGTGTGGTGGGTGTTAAAATCACCCATGGCTATGATAGGGCTGGGAAGGGACGACAAGATTGCTTGTAATTCGGGAATAATAGAAGATGAGGGATGAGGAATATACAGAGATACAAAAGATATGTCTAGGGTACGGACAGCAACAGCATTGATCTGTTGACTGTGGGAAGGAAGAGCGATTTGGGTGTAGGGGAGGGAGTGCCGTAGAAATACAGCACTGCCTGCATACCCATCACTCCTGTCATCCCTCAAACAGGAGAAGCCCGGCACCCGTAATCGTGAACCAGGCCTCAACCATGTCTCCGAGATGGCAAGAATGGTGGGATTATGAAGGTTAATCAGAGAGATTAACTCATGTTTCTTGGGACGTAAACTTTTACAGTTCCACTGTAGCAGGGTTATTGGGCCCATTTTGGAGTAGTTTAAAAAGTTGGCTTAAGTTTTTGGCAACGTTGGGCGGTAAGGGAATTTCACTACATGGAGCGACAATACTAAGTAGAAATTCGGAGATAAACTCAAGCATTTTACCTTGGGAGGGAGGGTTCTCAACATTGTTGTTGAGAGCGCATCCATTAGGAAGGGATGAGGAGTAATCACCGACAATAGTCTGAACAGCTTTTTTATCGTAGCCCTTTGCTAGAGGAGCTCGGGGACGAGGAGAGCGGAAAACTGTTTGCCGGTAGGAGGTTTTGGTGGAAGTTACATTAGTAGGAGTAAACATTTCTTTTGTTATCTCAGCATAGGACCTGCGGACAGGAGGAAACTGAGATGATGCTTCAATGTAAGATTTATTATTCTGAGACATGACCATTTTAATAGATTGCTGCCTGGAGAATTCTGGGCAGTCTTTATCAGTAGCAAAATGACTACCAGAGCAGTGTAAACATGTAGATAATTCCTTGATGACCAAACATGAGTCACCTGTATGGGGCTGAGCACATCTGTAGCATCTGGGCTTAGATCTGCAGATTGTTTTAATGTGGCCAAAACGGCAGCAGTTCTGGCACTGTATTTTTGGAAGTTTATATGTTTCAACTGGCAGTGAGGTGTGGTATGAATATACCTTAGCAGGAAGCATTTGCCCCCTGAAGGTTAGGACAACAGATTGGGTAGGCACCCAAGTGATGACACCCTCTGTGACAGATTTTCTGTTCAGTCGCCTTGATTTCAGAACCTCACCACAGCCAGGCGGGAGCTCTAGCGAATCAACAAGCTCGTCCATCGACCAGTCCACGGGAACTCCTTTCACCAGCCCCATTCTGGTTATGTTGTATGTGGGAATTATAGCTCTATATTTGCATAACTTCAAAACTGGACTAACCAGAAAGTTGTTGGCAGCTTGGGCAGAAGTAAACTCTACAGTAATTTTGTTGCGGCCTATATTTTTGACGCCGTCGTGGATAATTGAACCAATTTTGTGTTTGTGCAAGAATTGACCGAAATTTATAGCCCGTAATGACGCTCCAGAGGATGGGTCCTCCACTTCCCGTGAGACTTGGACGATAAAAGGCCCATTATCATCGTCAGAGTATGACTTGGCGCCTTCGGTGAAGGAAGGATGTATGTAAAGGCTTTGAACGGATGGGTTTACCTGAGTAGGATCAGTTATAGTTTTTTTGGCCGTATATACGTTGGTATCCTCTCCTTGTCGCTTGCGAGACGAGGCTGATGCCCCCGGGTCGGGCGGCTCAGGAGGTGTATCTAGATCCATTTTACTGGAAACACTATAACTACAGACACATAATAAATATTTAACCAACACTAAATACGGTTAGATTTATACGAATATCACCAATGACAACTATTTCTGCTGCTGTGTAAATTCACATAAAACACCGAAATTACACCGGAATCTCACTAACACGTGTGCACAAATTGACAGGCCAAGTTACAGTTCAATATAAACAACACCAAATCCTTTTCAAGACGAGTTTACAATAAAATCAAAGAAAAATTTGAAAAAACCGCGTCCGCCATGTACGAAGTTTCCCGCCCAATCAGACTGACTGATATTCCAGTCATCTGTGACACTGACATTCACACTTACAAAATCATTCTTTTGTTTTATGGCTGTGAGCTGGAGCTTTTTTAAGTCTTGACAAAAATCATTTTTTCATGAATCATTGAAATATTTAATGTCAAAAATGAAATTATGACATTGTTGATAGAAGTCTGTCCGTGTGTAGTGACTCTACCACCGGTTCGGAAGGCAGATTCTACCGAGAAGAAGCCAGCAAGAAACTCAGCAGTTGCTCTTTTCCAACATCAAAAATATACATTTTAACATTCATTTTTCTATCTTGTGAGAGATGAAAGCGGAGCCGGATGCTTCCAAGCTACCTTGTCATTAAGAAACTCATCAATTGTGTAATAACCTCTGCTGTAATAAATGTGTTTTAACACATTCTTTAAACTTATGCATTGGTAGGTCCAAAATTACTTTAGGAATCATATTATAAAAGCGTATACTCAATCCCACTTATGCACCTTTCGCAGACGATATGCAGATGTCACTAATTTATGACTATTTCTTGGAAGTCGACTGTTTATATCCACTTTTTGTTTATAAAGACTAATATGTTGTTTTACAAATACTATATTGTTATAAATATATTGTGAGGCTACCGTAAGTATACCTATTTCTTTAAATTTTTCACGGAGGGATTCACGTGATTTAAGTTTATATATTAACCGTACAGCTCTTTTCTGCAATATGAATATAGTTTCAATTCAGCAGCTTTGCCCCATAATAAGATCCCGTAAGACATCACACTATGAAAGTACGCGAAGTAAACAAGTCTTGCTGTTTCTACGTCAGTAATCTGTCTAATTTTCCTGGCGGCGTAGGCAGCCGAGCTTAGTTTACCTGCTAGTGTATCTATATGGGTACCCCACTGAAGCTTACAATCCAAGGTCATGCCCAGAAAAACTGTGGAATCTTCCATTTTTAGTGATTCTCCATTTATAAAAATATAATATATTTTTATTAACTTTCTTTACATTTGGTAAAATAAATTCCACAAACTTAGTTTTCTTTGTATTTAAAAGTAAATTATTGTCAGTAAACCAGTGCGACACATGCGACATAGCACGGCTTACATCGTCAGAGTTGTCTCTTCCTCTATCAGTTTTAAAAATTAAAGATGTATCATCTGCAAACAGTACAATGTCACAGGTTTCACTGACATGGTGTGGTAGATCATTTATATACACCAAAAATAGAAAGGGACCCAAGATTGAACCCTGTGGGACACCCATTGACGGAGCCGGCCCCTGCGACTTATTGTCTTTTATGCAAACCCTTTGGGTTCTGTCACTGAGATAAGAGGCATGATTCAAAAGTTGATTAATATAATTTTTTCAAAGACCTTACTAAGAGCTGGTAAGATTGAGATGGGTCTGTAATAGTTAATGTCGTTTTTATTGCCAGATTTAAATAGAGGTATAAGTTTACTATGTTTCATTAAATTTGGAAAAGTACCTCAACACATTAATTAAAAATTATGGCTAAGTAAGGGGTAATAACGTCTATAATGTTAGATATTACCATTACCCCATAAATCACCGGTTTTTTTCTGTTTCAACAACTTAAAATTCTTTATTATATCATATGCAGACATATGTTTAAAATTAAATAAAACGTTGCACTCATTAACGTTGTTCCTCAATAAACTCTGAGCTGCAGTAGGTGAACAATTAAGTGAATCAGTCAACAAAATAGGAACACTCTGAAAAAAGTTTTCAAAGGTACTTGCAACCTCACTGTCAGCGGTAACTTTATTATCATTAATAATTAATTCAAAGTTTACGTCGCGAGATTTAGCTTTCCCAGTTTCATTATTAACAATTTTCCAGGTTGTTTGTACTTTGTTATCCGATTTTATTATTTGATCCTTAAAGTGTAGTGACTTAGCATGAAAGCAAACGTTCTTAAACGTTTTAGAGTACATTTTTACGTGTAGTAGGAAAGCTGGAGTATGGTTATATTGTTTTTCACTATAGAGCTCATACAAATTATCTCTACTTTTGTATATGCCAATAGTTGCCCAATCGCTAAACTTTATTTTTTTATTGAAATCTATATGTTTGAAATTGAATATTTTGTTAAATTCATTTTCTATAATATTAAAGAGCGTACTATAAATGCTGTCAGGATGACCGTTCTTAAAGACAAGGGCAGGAATTTTGGATGATATTTCACCATATTTGATAGAAGCAGGCGTTACTTTGCGGAAATCCATGATATATTATCAAAATTAAGCTTAATTTGCTATACTCCGCGAAAAGCAGGAGAATCTGTGTGGTGTAATTTATAATTTCTTCAATCCTTATACCCCACACCAAACAGATCTTCGGCAATATACCCTCTACGCACGTTTCGCTCCGAAACCGGAGCATCATCAGGAGATGTTGACTTTACAATGAATAATTGTTAAGAAGTCTTAACATATACGATAGCTGATGTAGCGATTTTGGCTCGTCATCCGAAGAAAATGATTGAATAAAGATCATTATTTATTGTAACTAAAAATATTAAATAAAGACAAGTTAACCTTCCGTACCATTGTATTACTTTAAAATACTCACAGTAATATCGTTGAAGTACAGTTTTCCTAATCAGAATTTTATTCCAATGCACTTGAACAACTACAATACATAATCATATCGATCAAATGAGTGTAAATATCGGGTACCGAATCGTATGATTACTAACCTGTTTTGTCGCGATGACAAATCTCTAAACGAGCCGATTACTTTTTTACCACTACACGTAGTCTATGTTTTTATTTTCAGATTCTTACCAGTTCCTTGATAAATTATTTACGTAAACCGTAGACTGAGTAATACTGTATTACTCTCACTTGGTACCTATAGACTTTTGTAGATAACAGACTGCAAGCAGCAAAGCAAAGTACCTACCTTTGTTTAATACTCTTTGGCAAACCAAAAACCAAGATGATTTATAAAAGCGCTAGGACCTAGAACTGTAAAGGTGCAAAAAAACACAAAGGAAAACGAAGTAAATCCAAAATCGTAAATTCGATTCAAATCAATTGTTATTACTGAAAATATAACTATAAAAATGTTGCTCAAAGTTTATTCGAACTTTATAATATTTATCATTTTTTTAAATACAAACTATATACTCTCTGAATTAATAACGGCATCTATTATTGGAACAGCTGTAGCGGCCACGGGTTTATTTGGTTGGAATTCCATAAAATCACAAACTTATTGCCGATTCAGAGAATGTTGTGATGAAAAATACATTCATTTTGATTTGGATAGTAAGTTACTTGATTTCTGTTCCTTTTTTTAAAAATTTGGGTGTGCGAGTGTTACGCAAAAAATACATTTTTAATTATAATCATTGAAAGCAATAATGTCTATGCATTAATTGGTTTATAAACTATTTCTTTGTGCCTTTGTGAAGATATGGTAGCTAACATGTAAAACCATGTTTTTTTTTAAACTTTACAAATACATGTTTTTCTCAAATATTCAGAAAGTGCAATACTATCACACCTTTATTTACAGAACTTAAAGAATCGTTTTCACAAAGGATGTTTGGCCAGCCTTTAGTTAACGAAATTACCAACATTCTAAAAGCTCACAAAGAGGCCTTACATGACAAAGATAAGAAAAATAAGAAGGCGCTTGTATTAAGTTTACATGGCTGGTCTGGTGTAGGTAAGAATTATGCTGCAAATATGATAGCTGAAGCGATATTTGAAAAAGGAATGGAGAGCCAATATGTAAAAGTTTTTATGGGAAAGAAAGATTTTGATTGTTCCAATATTCAGGAGACCCAGGTGAGACAATGGCCATTTTCTATGGTGTTGTACACTTTACCTTGCTTTGATGAATCAGATTAGTATTGTTTGTTGATGATAAATTACAATGTGTAAAATTAATGACATGGAATAGCTTTTATGATTTTAACAACTTTCCTCAACTATAGTTTCTTCTGTACTGGTGTACAGATGTTTGGAAGACTTTTTTTATGATAAAATTGACTTCTCCAAATGATGTGATTTTTATTGAGAATTGAAACTTGTACTTTATTATTTTAAAGGTAAATAAATACAATCTAATATATTAAGACAATTAATTCATTATTTGTTTTTGTGTAAACTCCTACTAAATTTAAGGTTTGTAATGTGTATAGAACAAACATTGCTTACGTACATCTAGGATGAAGATGATTTGTTGTTGGTAACCGGTAATGTTTATCATCAACATCATCAACAACAGTGGGACATGTGTTTACAGTTAAAGCTTGTATTACTTTTCACTATCTCACATTTTTCAGAACATCCTGATGGCGAAAGTTAACAACATTGTGAAAAGTTGCCCTACATCATTGATAGTATTTGATGAAATACATGAAATGTGCCCATCTATTTTGGATGCCATAAAACCAATGCTAGACCATCATCATGCAGTTGATGGAGTTGATTACAGGTTAAATATCATAAATTATTTATGTTTTTTATTATAGTGATGAGATGTTTATACTATACGATTAAAACAACACTTATTTTAAAGATCTGCAAAAAAACACATAATTTTTGTATGATGCCAGTAGCAAGATACTATTAAACTAAGAAATAATAATCGAGCCTGCTGTAATTTGTGATTATCTTCAAAAAACATTTCTGGGATAATGATGGTATTAACTAAATTTTTTTTTTCAGAAATAGCATATTTGTATTCATGTCCAATATTGGCGGTAAAGAAATTGCAATGCGTCTTCTGGACTTATACAGCCAGGGTATCAAGAGAAATGAGGTTGAATTTCATAACTTTGAACCAATTATAAGGAGAATCTCATACAGCACGGGTAGGTTTTGTTTAATGATCTCATCACAACTTGCTAGTGGATTGCCATGATTTTTAAGTGTGTGTTTAATAATCTTGCAAGAACTTCCTTTTACTGAGACAAAATGTTTTCTAAGGCACAATTGCAAATTTCGTCTATATCGGTTTAACATTTTCATATTCCACAAGATTGTTTTTTGGCTACTTTTCTAGCATCAAGAGCATCCCATTTCCATCTCCAGGATGCATGCTATGTCTGCAAGACCTTATGTCTTCGAGATAGAGAAGGCCTGTACCCAGCTGTTTAAGGTGATGCACATATTGGAGCCCATTTTAAAGCTGTTAATTAACTTATTCATTTATTTCCAGGTGGATTTGAAAAATCATCTACTATAGCACAACATTTGATTGATCATTATATTCCATTTCTGCCATTGGAGCAACACCATGTTGAGATGTGTGCATTAGCAGAGTTCCAAGCTCATGGTGTTCATCATCCAACGGAAGAAATGATTGCGTAAGATATTCTCCTCAATCTGAATAACTTTTTTAAATGAATGGAGACATTCTCCAACTTATAAAATGACAAAAGTTAATGATGCTAAAAGCACTTGCCCAAAATATGGATAGAAACCTTTTTAAGGATAAATATGTAGAACTAAAGAAAAATAGACCTCTCTTCTCACTCACCTCACTTAAATGGTTTTTTTGAATTTTAACATCTGTTTTTTTTCCAGAGATGCATTGTCAGTAATTACTTATGGGCCTACAGAAGAACAACCAATTTTTGCAAATAATGGATGCAAAAGATTTACAAAACAAGTGCCTTATGTAATACAAAAACACAGAAGTGATTTGTAATTGGTGTTATATTTTACTTATGGACCAAATAAAAGGAGCATGGAGCTCAGTCTGTGCATTATAATATTCCAAAATTACTAGTGAATGTGTACTTTTCCCCAAATCAATACGTGTAGAGTATTGATTTGGGGAAAAGTTAAAGAAAAAATGACAATTGAGGTACAATTTAGGTATCGTATTGTTGGATATGGATGTATGTAATGCAATTCTTTTAGCCTTAACAAATTATAAAGATTTTGAGGAATGTATTTCAATCACAATTTCCATCTTTTTTTGGTCTTTAATGAATAAAGTATAGGAACTCTTGTGATATTTGAGAAAATGTTAGGCTTTAATACTTTTTTTTAAGTTTTGGTTGTACCTGCATTTTAACATTATCCTGTAAGGATAAATAAGCCTTATGTATTATAAAAGAAAAATCAAGTTAATGGTCTGAGTTATCAGTGGCATATTAAGTAGACACTTACATCTAAATATTCATGTTCAAAACATGCATACAGTGGGGTCAAATAGTAATAATTTGTTTTAACTACCTAACTTACCCTTAATGAATTATTAATTGTTACTAATTTCACTAAATGTTTTGGTCAGTTGTATTTATAAACTGTACTATAAAGTTTGGTTCAGCGAAAGAAAAAAATCATTCCGTTTGCTGTTTTGCTCCTAGTAAACGCCGCAGCAGCTATACATGGTCTATGTCATGGTCATAGAGTTAAGAGTTATTTAATCGCAACATTATGTAAAGCGTATAATGTGTTAATTCTTCCGAACACCTACAGGCCGCGGGAGGGACATTCGAATTACCTACTTAAAATAGCTACTAAAGTATTTTTTTTTCGTAGACGTTAGTTATTGTTATTACGAAATGGTTGCGCTTTTTATACGGTCGCATCTTTCCAGTATCGAAAATTAACCTAGGTTTTTTCAAATTGAAATACTAAAACTCTTATTGTAAACATTGCTGTTTACTTATGTATTAATTTTTTGAATGAGCATTGCATGGCAGTTTTCACAGATCGAAAGATCTTACCCTAGGTCTACGAAGTTTGATTCGGTTCTGTGCTTTGTGTTTCAAAAACATAGAATACCACATGAACCACCTATGAACAAATTATTCTATCTATAGTAGCCACTGTCATGTGCAACTCGTAATCTCACTAATTACCCATATAAAATTAAAAATCGAGATATAATCTCCCATTAATCTAAGTTTCTTTTCCACTTTTATTTTTATGTAAAATACATATTGTGAAAGATATGTATAACAAAAAACTGTAAATATTCAATTTCATTCATTTTGTAAATAAAACGGTTGTACAGGAATGTAAAGCTTTTATTTTGGTTACACTTAAATTATAATGAGAATATGATTTTATAATCAACATAAATTAGTATTTGGCGTAAAACGAAATTTGTTATGAAAAATATATTTTTGGAAATTATTTTACTTGAATCGCAATAACTGAAGTACAAGTCGCGGCAAGTCTAGCGCTGAACGAAACGTGGAAGGGAAAGCTGCGCATGGGTACTGTCGCGCAGGCAATACAATCATTACTTATATTATTATAAATTTAGCCATTAATTAATAAAGTTATGATTATTATCCAATGAAAATGATATTATTTAATTGTAATGTGTGTGTTTGTGTGTAGTGTAAATGCAGAGTGTGAGTATTGTTTGTAATTATTATAGTTAAAAGTTTCAAGTTCCAAATATTTCTTGTTATCTAGGCTATAATTTTTAACAAGTTTATGGGGTATAGAAAAATAAAAACATTCATGAAAACAACAAAAAAAATTAACAGTAAT
The DNA here is from genome assembly GCF_905163445.1 of Pararge aegeria. Taxonomy (NCBI): domain Eukaryota; kingdom Metazoa; phylum Arthropoda; class Insecta; order Lepidoptera; family Nymphalidae; genus Pararge; species Pararge aegeria. Next base: position 6,384,246 of record NC_053183.1, read on the forward strand.
AACAATACAATTCAGAACGCGACTGCACACTGGAAGTGCGCTGGGTGTCGTATCGGTACGGGAGACTGAATACGACTGGAGGGCCAATAAGCGAACAATACGCACTACCACCCTCTTACTCCCCCATGATTTTCGTTATGCGCCATAACGGTCACCGCTAGACTTTCGTGCCGCTACTTATACAGTACCTATTAGCAGGCACTGTGCAGTCCAAGCTTAAAAATAATAAAGTTGGCCAGTTAGCACAGACAAATGTGTAAGAAATTGTCAGGATAGCTCATATGTTCTGAAAGCCACTGAAGAGGAGTGTCCAATGGTATTAATACTCCATGTGTCCTTAGATTAACTGAAAAAATAAATAACATTAACCATTTAGATTATCAATTGCTGTGAAATTTTTTAAGGCCTGTGTAATTACAAATAACACTAATTTAAAAACTTGAATACCCTTCACATGATATGTATTACATACATATTTCGTGACACGAAACATGGCTTACGCCTTAGCGCTATCGAATGCTAACAATCAGTAGGTAATTGGAATAGATAATGCAATATGGAGTCAAAGATTGCAAATCTTACCAGATCCACATTATTATAATAATAATGTGGATCTGGTAAGATTGATAGCTTAGCTAGCATAAATTGGCTAGACTAGAGTTAACATAACTCATGGCTTTTACATTAATATAAATAAAAATATTTAAGGCTAACACTTGAGTATACCCATACTATTTGAGTCTTTTAAAAATTTATTGTAGAGCATCACCTAGTTGGATTAACCTGCTTGTAGGTAACGTCAAATTTCATAAAATTGCACTAGCTATACTGATAACGCTGAAAAATGTGGGCTTATGTGCAGTTGAAGCTAGTTAAGGTTATATATATTATGGCAGAGCTTTTGCCCACTTTTGTTTTTGTTTTTAAAGCATCCCGTAGTAACAGTACATTTGAGAGATGTCTGGCAATAGCAGTGGTAAACAATTGTAGATGGGTAAGCTATGATAACTGGGGTCAGTAAATAGATAAACCACACTTTGGAGGTTTAAAGGAGAATTTAATGTACTCGGTTTCAGTGATAAACACTTACAACGAATACTAACCATTTCATTAAGAGACAGCATCGTAGACAACTAGGAGAGTTGACTCAAATAGGTAAAGATATCTACTAAAATTAGAATTCTGTAAAAATAATTTAATTTAGCTGTACAGATATTTTGAATTTTTTTGTTTTTAATTGTATAAAAATCAGGTGTTTAAATGAGCTCGAAAAAGAACTGTTCTGTTTAGGTGTAGTCCTTAATTTTTTTTTAATTCGCGATAACTTCTTACCTAAATGTTAGATGAGAATGAATTTTTTGCTGATATATAAAACTAAAAATATTTATATATTTAATATTATTATATTATTCTACTTTGTAGTTAACACGTTGACTGCTGCCTAACATTAACAAATACGGTACACGAGTGCGGCAGGATTACACGCTAGGCGTGTTTTCAGCACTGATGAAGCGTATTCGAAACAGGCGCTACGAGCATGCGGCCCCACACGCCTGGCGTGTTTAAACTTATCGCGACAGCTATGCGGCCTTTACGCAACAGGTGTGTTATTACATCACTCGTATTTTCTCATTTATTTATTGAACAACATGAAAACCCAACACTTGTCGCATTTGAATAGCAATTTGTATTTTTTTGTTGGATAAAATAGAATAAAACTTTAATGTAGTCAACACAGATTTTCTTTTTTTCAAAAATAATCATTTTCTAAAGAGCTTTAAATATAGTGGCTTTACATCTGGTAGGTACACTATTTTACTATATTCAAAATCGCGGCAACGTCAACCTGTGTGTAACTTGTGAATGTCATTTACGAATCATGATAAATAAATAAGTAAAAAAACAGTATTAAATACCTACTTACATACGAATGCGGATTGCCGACAAAGAAGCAAATTTTAAAATAATATGCATTTTAAATATAATAATCCTTCCAGTAAATATACAGAACCATTGTTAAATTTACTTTTAAATTCGAAACAATAGTAACTCATTCCTGAGTAGTTTATTGGTACCGCTGGCCGCACCGATAACGTTTATTTAAGACGATAAGAAAAAATAAGGATGCGGATGCATCGTTTTGTAATTCTGTCGGTATAATGGAATGCAAACCGATATTTATAAAATAAATTATTGACGATACCGATACCAATGAAAATAGTGCAGGCGAACTCAGGCGTACAAATATTAAAAAATATACAAATAGACGTCAAACTTATGTTGCGGATACCTTTATTGCAGAAAAACATTGTAGAGTATGCTAAAATATAGGACGACGATCCTATATCGATATCAATATCTATTTCGCGTCCCTATAAAATATTTTAAAACAATGCAATTATCTAGGTGGGTATTATTTAGTGATCGATGGTATTATACTATTGTTGCAAATATTTGGTCGAAAACATGTTTTTTATATGAACTTGTTAGTTATACGTGTGATGGTCGATTCTCTCGATGGCATGGGAATTATTAAGAAAAACACTCATGTATAATGATTAGATAACTCACAAAACAACGAATTTTAAGTAGGTATACTGTCTAATATGTAATAAAACGTAATTGCGTTAACGTTTAACTAATATTTAATAAAACGTACTTGCGGTAACGTATAACACACTTGTTGCGTAAAGGCCGCTCTAACAGTATATTTAAACAACACAGCGTTTGTGTTTGCCGCACTCGCAGAACGCCGGAAAAACACGCCCAGCGTGTTCGGCCGCATCCTTGTAGGTACATTTATTTTAACACGCCTAGCGTGTTCGAGCCGCACACGCGTTACGTAGTTTTCAAACACAAACGTTGTGTTTTCAGCAGCCAACGTGTTAATAATTAGTTCTGTAATAAGTAAAGTACTACATAGTACATGATTTTTATCTATCGCCAATAGCTTTTTATTGATGTTTCGTTAATTCTTAAGTGAGGGGTTTGCTGCTGTCCTGAAGAGTTATTTTCTTTACCAAAAATAATATTGAACAGATCTTTGCGAAATTTCGGCAAAATGAACTATACAGAAATAATAATACAGCCCATTCCAGTGAAAGAAGGATTGTGAAAATCAGTTTAGGTATGGCGTAGTTATGAAGTAAAATTTACAAAAACTTTCATCGCATATCCCAACCCCCATTAATTTTTGAAATTAAAAGTATTTTTTATTTTAATCCCGTGTATTGCATTCAAAACCATACAGTAGCTTTTACGTGATGCGCGCACGGTTTGTGCACAGACAGACAGACACAGAGAAACAGACAAATATACCAAAAATTTCATTTCTATGTTCTATAGCTTTTTTCCATTTGCAAAAATCTTGAATGTACCGACACGGTTGTCTACGATTTTATATTAGGTTTAGATATTTGAATAATAACATAACTCAAACAAATTATTATGAATATGAGTTTGCTTTTTCAGAACAAATAACTGATTTTGACCTTCACAGGTAAGATGTTTCAGCAAGATGTTCTGAGTATCTGAGGACAGGATTAAATCAATTTAGATGAAATTTATATAAAGTAGTATGAGGCCTTTGCAAGGAGTGCAACCCTATATTTTAATAAGAAAATATTGCAAGGACTTTGCAGGTATTACAGAATTAAATACAAAATAATCTATTACCCTCAGCTTTATCTGGATATAACTCTGATAAAAGTTGATGCACAGTTTTTCTACTCCCATCATTGTTTTTAGGGCAAATCAACCTCTGGCAAGTAATGCCATCATCTGAATATATTCTCATTGGTATGTGCTTAAAACCTTCATTATCTCCATGAGATTCCATTAATCTTCTGTTTATGGCCCAAAATTGATCAAATTTATCTGAAAATAATCTTAATCTATTACTTTGATAATAATAACAAATTAAAAAATAATATTACTATATTATTTCTTTGACCATACTAAAAAGTTAGCACTAAAAGGTCTTTCATCTGGTCAGTCTATACTCCTGTTCCTGTATACTCCTTTCTAAAGAGAATAAAAATGGCACAGAATTGAGAATCATTCATATATTTATTCATTATTCATATTCATATTGCACATATTTTTTGGCAGCATAAGTTGGAGTGCATATATATTAGGTGTTGGGAAAAATAGAAGCCAGAAAGGCATTTCAAATGTTATAATGAGGTAGCAAAGCACTTTGTAATTTCCAAAAAAAGCCATTATTAAGTTGAACAAAAAATGCACTAAACAAAAATAAATATAGCTTTATTATTTCTATTGTTTTATCATTCTATTATATATTTATATAAATTTTATTTAAAATTTTCAACAGTGTAAATTATAAAAGAAAAAAAAACATCAAAAATAAAAAAAAAAAACCACTCCCCGCTTGCAGGGCTTCTGAGTGCCCAAGCAACCGGCGGTCTGGACTCCAGAGTTAGGAACCTCCTCACAATAGCATAGAGCATGGTCCATGTATTTTGAGACTTTTTTCTTTTTTTATATTATTGACTAAATCAATGTTGTTTTCTGTTTTTTTTAAATTGATTGATCATCATTGCAGCATTTCTTAGGCCTGTCCAACTTTGAATTGTTTAACTATGAAACAAAAATAAAATATCACTTGCTTTAACTGTGAAGGAAAACATTGTGAAGAAACCTGCATGCCTGAGAGTTTTCCATAATGTTCTCCAAGGTGTGTGTGTCCTCCAATCCGCACTGGGCCAGTGTGGTGAACTACAGCCTTAACCTCTTCTTATTGTAGAATATTTAAGGGGGCTCCAATTAAACATACATGATTTTTATAGATAATGGTACAGAACCCTTTGTTCAGTTCAGAAGTCTAACTTACACTTTGTTGGTTTTTAAAACTATATTTATAGACCACTAATCTACACAATAATATAAGCATTGTTTTAACAAAATTTTCCATACCATTTTGCAATCCTAGCCATAGTTGATTATGGTCTTTTTTCTGCATTGTAGACATTACTTGTCCTCTGTGCTTAAGTACATCAGCTTCCTTTACTGTTGACATATAGTGTGCTTCAACAACATCTCTAAAATTAAAATTATTTTATTTTTGCACTGCCATTTGGATATATGTTGATTAACAGTGTCTAATACTAGCAAAAATTGTGATAACAAAGCTAAGAATTTATTGTTAAATTCTGTACATACTTATTGGGGCAACGTAATAAAATTGTTTCCGGGAATTTTGTAAAATGTACTGTTAATGTCCAAGGCAGTTGAGGATCATTTCCACAGAATAAATCATACAAGAAGCCAATTGGGTAGTGCCATTTTAGAGGTTGTCCATTATAGTCAAGCCACATTTCATTGTCTGCATTCTCTTGAGAAATATATCTCAAAAAATGTCGTTTCATCTAAAATAGTAAAATTATGTATTTGTAAACAATTTTATTGCTACAAATTTGAGAAACTTATCTGGTATTGTTATATTTTTATGATGTGTTACAATACCAGATTTTGGTACTAACGGAACTGAACTGAAAACACTACATTTAAGATAAAATCAAACGAAAAATACCTTATCAGTCACCAGAGGAAAATAACTCAATCGGGGCACCATTACGTAAAAGGGGTCAGGTTGCTGAATTTCCATTATTTCCTCCTGAGCTAGTTGAAAACATATTGGTAATTTGCCATCCCATATTTCACGTAAAACTTCTCTGTCGTTAGCCATAGTTATTGATTTAAAAGTATTTTCAAGTATGTATGTATTAGAAATGTATCATCTCAATACATATATTTTTTTTTTTTAGGTGACGGTAAAAATGTAATAATCCAGCAGTCAAAAGGTAAAAACAGTATTCTCGGAATCGGAACTTCGAGTTTGAAGATTTCGTATTTTGCAATTTTGTAAAATTTCCTTTTTTTTTTTTTTTACTTTAGTTTATTTACTGGTCTGTGCTTCAGTTGTCACTTGTCATCTTTTTTTAATTTTTTTAAGGCAAAGGTATATCACATTAAAGCCATGTCTTCAGCGTACATTCATTGAACATTTTCAGTATTTGTTTTTAAATGTTATAACTTGATTTATGGGTCGGGTTCTAACTCTTTTACATAGGGTTGCCTGAGGTCCTAACTAGCACTCCTAGTACATTGACCTTTTATATACGATAGAGGTCAGTGCCTCACATACAAGCATGGAAGCTACAAAAAATAAAAAAACATTTAAAAAAAAACATTTGATATGATATACCTATGCTTTTTCCGAACGGGAAAGAATAAAGAAAAAGATGATATTTGACATTGACAGTACAAATACAAAACAAAAGTCAAAATATAACCTAAATAATATTTAACAGAATTCCATGTGTATTGTGTTTCGGAACAAGTTTCGCCTAAAATAAATTAAATTGTAACCACAATAAACCTAAATAAATAAGAACATAAATAACAGATAAATCTATCTTATGCTGTGAACTGTGGTACTCTTGCGTCTGATCATGGGTAAAAAAAGGAAACTTGCCGCTAATAACGATGATTTCGAATTTGATCCTATTCCACGGCACCTTGTTACATCGCATATAAAGAAACAAGATAAACGTCTCATTGTTATTCTAGAAAACGCTCAGCTAGAAACAGTGAAGGTGAGGTTTAAAATTCATTACTCATTCATTCAATTAGATAACCTGTAAATGTGTTAAATGTGGTAGATCAAATACCATATGTTGTTAATTTTAAAGGCAAATAATATTTCTGATGTGTTTAGTGTGTGTGCTATTTATAAAATGTTTAAAAAAAGTTAATAAATCATGATCTAAACAAGCATTAAAAAAACATTGGCACAAACACACACAAAATAAAATTGGGTAAATTCTTATTTATATACATAAAAGTACTAACATGAATTAATTGCTGTGCATGTGTATTGTTAAATTAAAAAAATGGCTGGCTAAACACCTAATTGCCTTTTTATGATATGTTTGCCTGGGGTGGTTTGAAACCAAGAAAATAAGGAAATATCCAAAGAATTACATACACAATTATTTTTTTCTATTGGATCTGAGAAGTATATAATAATGGCCACAGCCTACAGGAGTATCTTACCTCTACATGTTAGGCTGCTACCATCTTAGTCTAAGATGATAGGAGGCTAACTATAAGGTTATCATCTTGGTCTACCATTAGATAGAAATACTAATAGTCAAAATACTTTCCAAATGTTGTAAATTTCAAAAAATTATTCAGTTATCCACCTCATTTATCTTAACAGATCTGTGCTGTAAATATGTAACAAGATATGTTGATATTATTATGCTCTTTATTTAACTTCACAGAGTGGGAACAGTTTTGAACTTTTAAATTGTGATGACCATGCACATATCCTGAGAAAGAATGATAGGGATCCAGGGTCATGTCGACCAGATATCACCCACCAGTCCCTTTTAATGCTAATGGATTCACCTCTTAACCGAGCAGGACTACTGCAAGTATATATACACACAGAAAAAAATGTCCTTATAGAAATTAATCCACAAACAAGAATACCTAGGACTTTTAAAAGATTTGCTGGCTTAATGGGTATGTATTGCAATGAAACTACACTATGTTGTATTATTAATACTGTTTATTTGTACACCACTACAAAGGAAAAAATACACCACTATAAGGGTAGGAAAATAAAGGAAGAATAAATACTCAATACACACTGTTTAGCAGAACAATATCCAGTCTGTCTGTCTGTAGTGACTCTACCATATGTTTGGAAGGTAGATTTTATAGAATAAAAAAGGCTGACAAGATACAATTGCTCTTTTCCAATGACAGTGTATTGACAATTATTAATATTGAAACTACAGATACATCTCATAAATTGAAAAATTGAAATAAATGATGCATACTAAAATTGATTCAATTTTAATTCTGAGCTCAAAATAAAATAAGAGATAGATTACTTGTAGTTGTAGTCCTACCAATGTCACTTTATTATGAGCTCAAGATAGACTAAAAACCAAGACATACCTCCTTGGGCAAAATGTAGCCTATTCAACTCTCCAGCTCTATTGTTATGCAACTTAGCTAAAATTATATTTTATTTATTTTTCAGTTCAACTCTTACACAAATTTGCCATAAGAGCATCTGATGGACCAATGAAGTTGCTTAAAGTTATCAAAAATCCATTGACCTCACACTTACCAGTTGGGGTGAAAAAAATTACCATGTCATTTAGTTCAAAGATGGTACAGAACTGCCGAGAGTTGGTGCCAAAGGATGAACCAATAGTTATTATTATAGGGGCTATGGCTCATGGCAAGGTGGAAGTGGATTACTCAGAAGATGTAATATCAATAAGTAACTACCCACTGTCAGCAGCTTTAACTTGTGCAAAATTATGTTCAGCTTTTGAGGAAGTATGGGATGTTGTGTGAGGACTCTAGTATTTGTAACATATAGTTACTCAATAAATTTAAGATGTACTTTTGAATATCTTATTATTTGATCAAATAACCATTCCATAATACATCCATATGTAACTTCTATTTTCTTTGTAAACAATTAACGTGGTACAATGCATTCAATCCAATCTATTCTTCCTTTTATAAAAATGTCAAAATGTTATTGTGTGAAAACCATTTAACAATTTTATATAACTAAATGATTTTTTAATACAATATACATTACACAGTGCCTTTTTGTCATCTGACAACAGTGGCCTAATTAATGTGCCCAATATCTACTATTAATTGGTCAAAAATATGAAGGAAATGACATTAATAGTTTGGCGTATAAGGCATTCTATATCGAGTATATGCGGCGTGGTAGGGCGGCAGTATCAATGAATTTAATTGGGGTTGTTTCATTTCATCAACTACTTCCAATTTTTAAAATTCCGACATTAATGTTTAAATTTTACTAACTGTAGATCAGACAAATTAAAAGGGGCTTCGATGTTACGTTAGACAAACCACTGTGTATGTATCATCATCAAAATAACCCATTACCGGCCCACTACAGGGCACGGGTCTCCAACCACAATGAGAAGGGTTCAGGCCGTAGTCACAGTAAATATATAAAGCAGTATGAAAACTAGATCAGATTGATAAAATAATTACCTACAGTACAGTAAAGCGTGCAACCGCTTGTCTCGACACAGTAACCCCGACTAAAATATTTCGATAGTAGCTTTGGGGACTCGTAAAGACGAGGATCTGTGTGAAGGCTGTTTCGCACGTTTGTTCGTGCCTTAGTCCACCACACAAGCCCAGTGTGGATTGGTGGACTCAACAGACCTTTGAGAGCGATGGCGAACTCATGTATGCAGGTTTCCTCACGATGTTTTCCTTCACCGTTGCTTGCTGTGTATGTATATAAGTGTCCATTACCAGAACCGCATGTGCGTTATGTAACCGCAACCACAGACTTTATAAACAAAGGCAATGGCTAAGCAAAGGCTGCAATGGGTCAAGTTACCAATTAGCCTAGAAACACATTTTCGTAATATTATATTTACCAGACGCATTGATACGAAGGTAGGTAAGATATACCTACATTAAACCATCACGACCCTTAGGAGTCCATAAATTGGAGGGCGATGCGACGTGTTCATGTATAAAAGCTTGTACTGGAATTAACCAAATTCAAATTTAAATTCATTTATTTCAAGTAGGCCTTCTTTATAAGCACTTTTGAAACGTCAAGTATGTATGTTTGTCTCTACCACCGGTTCGGAAAGCAGATTCTACCGAGAAGAGCCGTCAAGAAACTCAGTAGTTGCTCTTTTCCAACATCAACATTTACAATCATTTTTCTATCTTGCGGGAGATGAGAGCGAGGCTGGCTGCTTCCAATCTACCTTGTCATTGAGGAATTCATCAAATGTATTGTAACCTCGCTGTACTAGATGCGTTTTTACACATTTTTTAAATGTATGCATTGGTAGGTCAAGAATTTTCTTAGGAATCATGTTGTAAAAGCGTATACTCAACCCCACAAAGGAGTTCTGCACCTTTCGCAGACGATATGCAGATCACTAATTTATATCGTTAAGTCGATTGTTAATTTCAGCTTTTTGTTTATAAAGAGCAATATTTTGTCTCACAAAGACTATATTAATATAGATATATTGCGAAGCTACTGTAAGAATACGTATGAAGAATTAAATGATACCTGTTTAATTTATAATTAAACTCGAATAGTGGATAGACCCAGTAACCAATCTTCAAAAATATCTATCACAAAAGAAAAACATTCGTCTTTAAAATTATTTCTAAATCCTTATTATTAATATTAGAAATGCGAAAGAGTTTTTTTTTTGTTTGTCGTTCCTTCACACCCTTACTAAATTAATGATTGACTTAATTTTGGGAATAGAGTTAGTTAAAAAAAGGACTGAGAGCAACATAGGTATACAAACGGCTCCAAAGGGATTTGTAAAAAAACCGAATTAAACGCGGACGAATAACTTTGGCAACAGCAGCCAATTTATTGATTACTAGGTAGCTCTTGCCACGACTTCGTCCGCGTTTGTGTTCCTTTTTAAAGCACATTTTTAAGTTGTGTATTCTTGTAAACAAATCGGGTGTAGTTTTTAAAAAGAACTTTTTTTATTAAGTTTTGTTTAGGTGTATCTTAGTCCTTGAATTTTCAAACTCGCGATAACTTATACATTAAATGACCGATTGGAAGAAGAAGTTATATTTTTGCTATCCAAAAATATAACTTCTTAAATTTGAACTGAAAAAGCAGTTTAGGTATTCGGCATAAATTGAAGCTCCATATTTGACGTTTTCGCATGCAAATTATTTTGTAGTGGGCTAGTTTACTTATCATATTTAGATATGTTATACTGGAATTAATTTAAAAGTATATTACTGCTAAGTACGCTTGATGATAAAACAATTTATTTGAATAAGGATTAATACTGCGATACTAGTGTTACCCACTTTTATTTCTATTGGCGTGAAAATTTTAGAACATAAAAGCTGCTATTGCGAATTAAGTATGATAAATAGATTCATTCCCTCGCGGAGTTTTTTGTAGATAATAATGTAATACATAATTTTTATGTATCAATATTTTTCTCAGCATTTTGCTCTGGGACTTTTTTTTTAATTTTCTTAAGGATCTCCATTTTTTTTAAATAGATTGTAACCTATGTTACTTCGTTATACTTTTGCTTTCTTTTTGCGAAGAAATGGTTAAGATAGGTCTAGTAATTTCGGAGTCGATTGGGTACAAACAAACAAAAAATCTTTCCTCTTTATAATACCTAAGTACCTATTAGTATAGACTAATCAATTATAAATAAGTAAGTACTTAACACATTGAGAACTTTCATTTATTACTTACGTACTGAACTCGATAAGGTAAGATTATTTATTAGTGTCTGTAAGTATATCTGTTATATTCGATTAGAAGGAGCAAAATGTACTGGATTATTAAAAGTGCATAACAAGAACTATCATTAAACATGTCTGCAAAATCTTGTTGAGCAAGCATTGAAAAGTAATTAATTAAATTATACAGGTAATGTCAATGGTATCATGTGATGTCAAATATTAATAATATTATATGTAATTCGAAGTTTGTCCTGCTTTTACGGTATAAGTAAGCAACCAATTGATTTTTGGGATACAGTTAGTTGAAAGGACTGAGAGTAACAGACTCTTTTTATAACAAACGGGTCACGTGGCATTAAAAAAAAACATAATAAATGCGGACGAAGGCCGCTAGCAACAGCTAGTATATAACATAATAAGTATATTCTTTTAAAGCTCGTTAGGATTAAGATATGGCGGCACATTGTTTGAGTGCCAAATACAAACAAAAAATCGCGTTCCCCTCGCCTGTAGCGGAAACGTCGGGACATCCGCCAAATTAGTAACAGCCGCCTTATAGACGATACTCTGGGTCCTGACAAAGCTACAAATATCCAATTAGTGAGAGAGGCGACACTTCGAAGTTTTTTTCTTGCATTTCTACTAATAGGAAACATATTTCGTTAATATTAGCTGTGGGCTTGACAACAATCTCACCTGATGGTGAGTGGTAGCGGGCTAACCTGTTAGGGGTTTGGTAGTAATGTCAAAACCATACCTTTATTCGACATTGTACTAGAAAGCTTGTATGCTTGGCAGCACGTCTTTGCCAAGCACGTCTTGACGAGAAGGATGGTAACTAGCCAAGTTCGCAGCCTCCTACCAAACACGTCTCATTGCCAACCTATCACCAGCCTTCTACGAGGCACGGGCATCCTGAGAATGAGAAGGGTATAGACCGTAGACTACCCCGTCTAAGCCTTCTTCTGCCGGCCACACTACCTTTTATGATAAGTTGAAGAAATTTATAATTATAACGTAGTGGCTTACTGCGGAGTTCAGCGGCTGTTAGCTCCTCTTTAGAGCTCCAGGCGAAAGTGTGTGAAATGTTCTCAAAAGGCGTGTCAAGTCAACCAATCTGCACTAGGCCAGCGTAGAGGACTACGGCCACCCTTGTCATGGTAGAAAGACCCGTGCTCTGTAGTGCGCTTATATGACGATGACGATTAATCTTTATATTTAAGTCGGACGTGCAACTTTTTCAGTTTATTGAGATACCAAAATATATCTAGGTATTTACGATTAATTATTAACGCTATTGCACATGATTTTATAATGTGAAAAACACTTGATAATGGTATGTATTTATCGACAGATAAAAGGAAAAACGTGGAATGTTATCTTTGTCGGTGCCACCAGCCATTCTGTCGCTTGCTAACAAAATACATAATGCAGTCCACCTAATTTCTATTAGCTTAGCAATAAGTAATATATTTCAATGGACTTATTTATTAGTAGTACGTGTTCCCGGTCGTGTAAACCTCAGCTATAAATAGTGATGAGTGAGTTAGCTTTCATGCGATAAAAAATAATGTAGTATCGACTTAAGTATATTTCCACAAGTCAGTGCTTCCAAAGTACGAAGTTAGACAGTTAATTTAGTAATAAACATATTTTATTATTTAATTAAGTAGGGTATACAATAAATCGGTACAAATAGGTAAATTATTGTGGATAATGTCGACATGAATCTATAGTGATTTTAAAAAATGCAACAGTATTATTTATACAAAAAATTGTAAAGAATGTGGAAATAAGTAACGAGTTTGAAGGAGCACCTACCTAAATAAAAGATTCATCATCATGATCATCCTTTTAAAATACCGGGCACACACTTTTTTTTTTCTCCTCTTTTTTGGAAGGGAGGGTTTTAAAGCATAGACGCACGACACGAATCAATGGCGGGCTCAACGATTATTATAACATTCTTATGTTAATAATCGGTTAAGTTTACAGTGGTAACATACCGGTAAAGTTTGAGCAAACATCGAAGATCAAGTAGGTAATTCAACTGTATTCGATTTCTGAATCAACCTCGAACATCACTAGATATTAAATTACATATTCCAACGTTAACGCAGCTGAGGTGGCGTGATGTATGACTAATAAGTAAGTACATAAGTAACTAGCAACTCAACACTTGACTAATAGTGCATATTCTACTGCGTTTTTAACCGATTTAATAAACGATGATCTATAGGTAAGTATTTCTTTTTCCTTTGAGCACGTTACCTCTTTATTAGGTTATATCTTATACGTTTAAAGAAGTTTCTACTGAATAGATGTAACAATCAAGACGTAAACTTAGAGTAGATAGATAACACAGAGTTAAAAACCTACAGAACCCTCAAACAGCTTCGCTATTGCATGCAGTGCATTGTGACCAAAAAAAGGGAAAACGCCCCGCGCGCGTCTCAAATCACACCCGCTCAATATTTCTAGCTTACAAACTTATCGCAACCTTATGGTAAACATTAGAGCTAAACTGTCAACTACTAAACGAAATAAAGTGACTAACCGCTGTGGTAGATAAGTAACTTACTCATACTTTTTGGCGTCAAGAAATAGAAAAAGGAAAAAATGAGGGAGTCTGTAGGTACACCAATTTAAATATATAGTAGGTACATCGAAGTCTTCAAACATATCGATCAAATGAGGCACCTATACAGTATACCTAAGTATACTTAGAAACGAAGTCGAACGAAAGTCGAAACAACAGAAAGTTGTTTTTTGATGTGTGATAATGTTTAAAAAAAAAATTATAGACAGGATACTAGGTAGTAGATAGGTATAATAGTAGATAAGTACTAATAGTATCTTACCTAGAAAACATTTAGCAAAAAATATTTCTGAGTCAACACTTTTTTTTCCTTATTTATAACTGCCAGGTTATATGTATAGATATAAAGTTAGTTTATATAAAATATACGATTGTATGCAATATGCCTATTGACTATTCGATCAAACAACTTATCCAGCGTCTCTATGATGGCTCTGGTGCTGAATCTTAAACCGGTAAAACGAGTGGTTTGTTAACGGGCAATCTTTTTTTATTACGTTATTAAAGATATCCGGCTAACGGGTTTTTCTAGTAGCATTTTTCTTATAATTTTATACATGTCTAATTCTATGATATCACTTTTTTATAATGTAGGCAGGTTGGTAAAAAATCACTCCCGATATCTAAACACCCTCAATTACTTTTATATAAAAACACAAAACAATTGTCTCAACTGCAGAACATAGAGTAAATGTTATATATTTAACCTGTACGGACAGTTTCACTTACCTAACCCATATCGGTAAACCCACGCGGTAGTGTACCGAAGCGCTAAATCCACTCACAGCACTTCTTTCTGTCAGTAGTGTGGTAAAGCTACGATCGAAGCCTACAACGAGAGCAGACTAGGGATCTGTATATGTTTTCCAAAATTCCCTGCCGGGGATCGGGACCCCGGACCACATCCCTCGTCACTGCGAGATCAGGATATATGGAACAGATTTTATGGCCCCAGGCCTTAATGTTATCTTTACTGGATTAGGGGGATCGCCTTCCAGTACCCAGCACCGTGGGGCCCGAACGGTCATCAGTTGTTCTAGCGAGGTGCCCCGCAAATTACCACTTCAACTGCTGAATTCGTTGAGCTAAGACGGTAAATCTGATAATTCTAGGGACCAATTTCGGACTTTTTTATGTAGACTTTACCTACTGTAGGAATTTCTGTGTCAAGCAACAATTTCAAGCTTCAGCTCTTTTCTGGCTACTACGACGTGCAGAAAGTAGAAATAAAGCGGTTCACGAGAAATCATGAAATTCAACTGAGAGAGAGAGAGAGAGTGAGTATAAACCATGGGATATAATATGCTTTACGGACTTTTTATCCCTTTCCACCAACCTATGCATATAAAAGTTCTTAGTATGAAGGTGTTGAGTTATTTAGGTCCTCTTTAAAATTAGTTATAAATTATAATCGATCTATCTACTATAAGCTCTATGTATATTGTTTATTTTAGAAAGTACCCATCTCAATATACAATACAAATATAAATTATTTAATAAAAAAATAAAAATATTATATGTAACTATACTATTAAGTTATATATTCTGTGTACTATATGTGTACTTATCAGTTATCCGAAACCTACAAATATAGCGAATAACAAAGCGGCGAGGGAATGGGGTCAGTTCTATCGAATATGCATATTCCTACTGCATTCCTTTAAACAGCATAAACAATCTGTCCATATGATTGTGAACACTGAACAGATGTCCTGCCTGCGTGTGCAATTCAATGACGTGTAAAACGGTAGCAGCCGACATACCTATTTCAATAGATTGTTAGTTTGGTACCTAGTTCTGATAAATTTTCTAATATAGGTAAGTACATTGAAAATACAGTAGGTAATTTCATGCCTGATGAGGCCAATCGAAATCATTAAGCGATTTACAGCTATACCTTAATCTATCTAATTATACTGGCGAAAAACTTAAAAATTAATCATTATAGTGCTTTTGTATGACTCCATGCAGAGCACGGTAAAGGACGCCAGTGTAAGGAGGACAGTGTATTTTTTAAGTTATCAAACGTTACGCCGGAGTCATGGAATTATGAAATCCATGGCATTTCGTCGTCTGTAGTATAAAATTACAGGTTTTGCACTAGTCAATTAGACGTTGGCTTACTTGCAAACACATAGTCAGGCTTCAGAGTGCACTACTGGTCTACAGGTAACCCATGCGATGGACTGATCGAATTATATCTGCTTTGGGTAATTCGTTCCATGCGAGCAAGCATTCCTATCTGTATCCCTGCTCTGTTTCCTAAGAGGATCAAATAGACAAAAAAATTGCGATCTATCCACTTGCGATCAAACTAATTTTCTTCGGTCTTTCCCCCTGCTGTTTACTTAGGGGGGAAAACACGAATAAGAAGCTTTATCTGTCCCCTCGTTGGGAGCAGAGAGGCAGATCGAACTTATTCTTTCCGTTGTCCATCTTCTTCGAACTATGTCCATGGCCACTCTGACTAGAATGTTACCTCGCAGAAGAATACACTTACCTAGTTCCCAACTGAAACTGGATGCAGATATCTATAGGTTAGTGTCTAGGTTGGGCATCGCATTTCATCATAACATTATATTTCTTATTTGTCAATTTTCCATTGAGATTGATTAAAATGCACGATGGAATCATCAATGCATCTCCCTGCTATGCAATGGTAAGATTATGCAAGAGCAAAAGAACAAAGAAAACTTTTTCTTGCTATTATCTTTATTACAATCGTAGATAGGTATATGTTTGTGCCGCGAGCTAGGAAAGAGACGATATAGAGCTGGGACTCTGTATCAACACGGGTTTTTAGGTTTGCTAAATTGTAGTTACAATATTTGAATTTCATAAACAGTTGCCAGGTAAGAACAAGTCTCTATGGAGCCTTTATGATTCCCATGCAGGTCAAGGTAAAGGGCACCAGTGCGGTTATGCCACCAGTAAAAACATTACCGAGGAGGGTTGACATCAGACAAGCGGGCGATTATTCAAATTCAAATTCAAATTCATTTATTTCAAGTAGGCCTACTTTATAAGCACTTTTGAAACGTCAAGTATGCATGTTTGTGTGACTCTACCACCGGTTCGGAAAGCAGATTCTACCGAGAAGAGCCGGCAAGAAACTCAGTAGTTGCTCTTTTCCAACATCAACATTTACAATCATTTTGCTATCTTGCGGGAGATGAGAGCGAGGCTGGCTGCTTCCATTCTACCTTGTCATTGAGGAATTCATCAAATGTATAGTAACCTCGCTGTACTAGATGCGTTTTTACACATTTTTTAAATGTATGCATTGGTAGGTCAAGAATTTCCTTAGGAATCATGTTGTAAAAGCGTATACTCAACCCCACAAAGGAGTTCTGCACCTTTCGCAGACGATATGCAGATATCACTAATTTATGACCGTTTCTGGTAAGTCGATTGTTAATTTCAGCTTTTGATTTATAAAGAGTAATATTTTGCCTCACAAAGACTATATTACTATAAATGTATTGCGAAGCTACTGTAAGAATACCTATTTGTTTAAATTTTTCACGAAGCGATTCGCGTGATCCAAGTTTATATATTGATCGTACGGCTCTTTTCTGTAGTATAAATATACTTTCAATATCTGCAGCTTTTCCCCACAGCAAGATCCCATAGGACATAATACTGTGAAAGTATGCGAAATAAACAAGCCTAGCTGTTTCAACATCGGTAAGCTGTCTAATTTTCCTGATTGCATATGCAGCCGAGCTGAGTTTACTCGCTAGGCTTTCTATATGGGTACCCCACTGTAGCTTACAATCTAAGGTCACTCCTAGAAAAACAGTGGAGTTTTCTATTTCAAGTGTTTCTCCATTTATTATGATGTTTTTATCAATTTTTTTTACGTTAGGCAAAACAAATTCCAAACACTTAGTTTTTTTTGCATTTAAAAGTAAGTTATTAACAGTAAACCAGTCTGACACATGTGACAAAGCACGGTTTACGTCGTCAAAATTATCTTTGTTTCTATCAGTCTTAAAAATGAGAGATGTATCATCTGCAAACAGTACAATCTCACAAGTGCCCCTGACATGGTGTGGCAGATCATTTATATACACCAGAAACAATAAGGGACCCAAAATTGAGCCTTGTGGGACACCCATTAAGGCAGATGATCCCTTAGACTTTATGTCTTTTACGCATACCCTTTGAACTCTATCACTTAGATAAGAGGCAATTAAATTGAGTGCAACGTTTTTGATGCCATAGTGGCTTAGTTTTAATAACAACGTTTTGTGTTCAACGCAATCGAATGCTTTGGACAGATCACAGAAAACACCAATGGCATTCTGCGAACGTTCCCAGGCATCGTAAATATGCTTTATGAGTCTTGCGCCTGCATCCGTTGTACTACGACCTTTAGTGAAGCCGTACTGCTCCGGATGAAGTAAGTTATTTACATTAAAATGATTTAAAAGTTGATAAAGTATAATTTTTTCAAAGACCTTACTAAGAGTTGGCAAGATTGAAATAGGCCTGTAATTGTTAAGGTCATTTTTATGACCGGATTTAAAAAGGGGTATTAATTTACTACATTTCATTAGGTTCGGAAAAATACCCATATCAACACATTCATTAAAAATTACAGCTAGATAAGGGGCAATAACGTCAATAATGTTAGAAATGACCATCACCGACATACCCCACAGATCACCGGTTTTTTTCAACTTTAATAACCTGAAATTCTTTACAATATCTATTGCAGATATATGTTTAAAATTAAATAAAACATTGCACTCTTTAACATTATCTCTCAATATACGCTGAGCTGCTATTGGTGAAGAGCTTAGAGAATCTGTTAACAAAATGGGAACATTCTGAAAGAAGTTTTCGAAAGTATTAGCAACCTCCCTGTCAGACGTCACTTTATTGTTATCAACAATAAGTTCAAAATCCACATCACGAGATTTAGTTTTTCCTGACTCGTAATTAACTATTTTCCAGGTTGTTTGTATTTTGTTATCAGATTTCATTATACTATATTTAATGTGTAGCGATTTCGCATTAGTGCAAACATTCTTAAATATTTTAGAGTATTTTTTTACGTGTTCTACGAAAGTTGGAGTATGATTAAATTGTTTTTCATCATACAGCTCATACAACTTCTCCCTACTTTTATATATACCTACAGTAGCCCAGTCACTAAATTTTAATTTATTACTGACATTGATGTGCTTAAAGTTGAATACTCTATTAAATTCGTTGTTTATAGTATTAAATAGTGCACTATAAAGACTGTCCGGATGAAAATGTTAGCACGCAATACCAGGGATTTTCGCAGTAATTTCACGTTTAAATCGCATTAATTTAGTCTTAGTTATTGGCCTACACTTTATAATTTGTCTGCTTTTATTGATAGTATTTAAAACAGTAATAAGTTGACCACAATGATCTGACCTTAAATTATTAATTATTCTTTTATCTAAAATGTCACAATTGAAAAAAATATTATCTAAGCAGGATGCTGAAGTTGCAGTTACTCTAGTAGGTTCACTAAAAGTGTGACACAAATTAAAACATTTAAATAAGTTAAGCAATCTAGCAGTTGTTGCATTTTCTAGTAAAATGTCGACATTGAAATCGCCACATACAATTACTTTTTTAGTAGAAAGACACAAACGCTTTAGTACATCCTCCATGACATTCTCGAAATCGCTAAAATCACCTGAAGGGGGTCGGTATACACTCACTATTATAAATCGCTCCAGCTCCACACAAGACAGTTCTGCAATGCGTTCAACAGAAAGACCAACTATGTCTTTTCGTTCTTTACAAATTATATTATTACGTACAAAAATTAAAGATCCACCGTGAATTGCAGTCCTTCTGAAGAACGCACTTGACAATATAAAGTTATCGATGTTTACTGCTACTTGTGTACCAGTGAGCCAGTGCTCAGTTATACACAAAATATGTACATTGAGTTTCTCCACAAACAGCTCTATTTCTAATTCTTTGCCGGTGAAGCTCTGTATATTTTGGTGTACAATGTTCATATGGCAGAGCTCCTCCGTTGTCTTATTAACTAGTTTAAATCATTATTAAATTTCTTAATAGTACTAGCGCAAGTACTAGGGTCAGTAATAGAAATAGAAGTACTTGAAGTACAATTTGTAAAAGTGTCAATAGACTTTGTTACAACAGTTGTAACAGTATCATTTAAATTATAAGCTAGTAAAAACGCTATCTGCTGCTTACACTTTTTAGGCAGATACAATTTATCTCTTGTCATTACAAATGATGACGTGAATTTATTAATGTCAAAATAAAAAATTGCGTCGCTATGACGGTATGTCAAATTATAGATTAATAAGTTTAATTTATAAATATGTTCATTTTGTTTTGAGTTTAGAGTGCCACAATAAGGAAAGGCACACATTACAAACTTACATTTCGTTTTGTTATTTAAAAGCAGTAATTTTTCAATGCATCTTATAATCTGATGCTTTTTGACATTTAAACTGTCCCCTAAATTTAACTGGATTATAAAAATACGTCAAAATAACCAAAGAGAAAAATGTATCTTCTCCCACAGCTTTATCTTTATATGGCCCACAAGTGGAAATAATATCCATTTAATATATGTGTTAACGACGCGGCGGTAAATTTCTCCTATTACATGTTCCTGTGCTTTAGCAGGTGGAAGAACGTTTGTAGTGGTTCTACCATCAATATTGTTGAGAAAAACTGTCGATATAAGTATGTATCTATTGATTATCCACAAATAATTGCTGCCACGGCAGCAGCGACGGCTCCTGGAACACATAATAATTATGTTAGTACATATATCTATAAAAAAAATATTGTATTTTAATAAAATGAAAGTATAACTGAGAAGGGGCGGCAGCATCCCTACCATCTACTGCTTTCACCAACCAGGTTGCCTCTTTAATAGTTTTTAATGACAATGTGAGATGGTGATAACAAAAAAAAATAACAACCGGCTAAGTTTGTTGTGGGCTTCTTCTTAGACCAGGGCGCGTTTGGAACCCTCGAAGCTTTAGTTTTAAGTTGACGAATTTAGTTATCGCCATTAACTCACTTCTATTTTTCATGATTAACACATCAAAAGTACTATCTATGTGGCTATTTAAATAAAGCTGTGGGAGAAGATACATTTTTAACCTTTCCCCTGGGTAGATAATTGTCTCCTGCCCATGCTAGCCGTGCTGAGAGGGGGTTATGGGCAAACCCTCCCGTTAGGATAGGCCGTTAGTCCACCAGTGGACAGTTATAGTCTACTGATGGAATACCTAACCTACCTAAGACGTAATTTAAACCGTACATGGATAATAATTCCAGCGCAGCCCGTTCCTGCTACACATCCGTCATAAGATACTGGAAATGCGTGACAAATCATGCTCTATGATGAGCCGACGCAAACAAAAGATCGTGTGTGAATGTAACGTAGAGTAAATGCAGGCGATCCTAGCCTTTGTGGTAACGTGGGGTGCGCGCACACACTTCTTAATAAGGGCTATTACAAAATAGTATTGTCTTTTTAGAAATAAATCATAATTGGGATCCTCGGTGTCAACATCTCGAACGAAGTCCAGTTCCGCGCTCACTTGGAAGGTAAAGCTAAATTAGCTTCCAAAAAGCTTGGTGTGCTCAACAGAGAAAACGTTACTTTGCGTCAAAGCATAGACTCCAGCTCTATAAAGCGCAAGTAAGACCTCAAATGGAGTACTGCTCGCATCTTTGGGCTGGGGCACCTCTTTACCAACTCCTTCCATTTGATCGGATACAAAAGCGGGCAGTTCGACTTGTTGACAATCCCAAATTAACTTGCAGTTTGGAGTCCCTGGGGTACCGAAGAAATGTTAGCTCCCTTTGTTTGTTCTATCGACTCTATAATGGAGAGTGTTCCGAAGAGTTGTTTGCGTTGATACCTCCTTCCCTGTTCTCTGACCGCACCTCACGTCGTAGAAATAAATTCCACCCTCATCATCTGGATGCCTGGTATTCTTCTACTGTTCCAAATACCAGATCATTTCTACCGCGCACTTGCAAATTGTGGAACAATCTCCCATCTGATGTGTTTCCTCAAAAATTCAATCTAGGGTTATTCAAGGGGCGGATAAACAAATTCCTTAAAAGCCTGCTACGCATCGGTGGCTCCTCTGGTGCTGCAGATGTTTATGGGCGGCGGTGATCACTTAACATCAGGTGACCCGCTTGCTCGTTTGCCCGCTATTAATATAAAAAAAAATAAAAAAAAATCTATACACGTGGTTAAAACATAGTTGTAAACAGCCGGAATAATGTCCCACAACTGGGAACATGCCTTTATTGGACAGGAGCAAATGTTACTTTGCAGAATTCCATGATATACAATGAAAATTAAACTTAATTTGCATATGCTGTGTAAAGATGTTGGAGGAAGTCCTTTTAATAGAAAAACTCTTACAGAACGAGTTTTATTATAATCATCATTATTGTGACTATAATTAAATTAAAAGGCATTTAAGAAGGTAAATATGTAACGTAGAACCACAACGTTGTGGTTCTAAGCGACGTTTGCGGCGGTGTTTCTGAGGGCTCTATTATCGTGGAATTATTAATTATCGCAATGCTTTTAGCTTATCACTGTTCTGCTATTCCACTGTTAGCAAAAGCTTAAAATACACCTAATCATGCCGATAATCATGTGATTACAAGTTTCATAACCACATTGCGTATCACGTTCACGTTTGTCTGTTACAGAAGAGAAGACAAGAGAAGAAGACCAATGATAATAATAATATATAAACCGGCCATACATGAGTCCGTCCATCAATCCGTCCGTTCATCTATTATCTGCCTAAGTATTAATATCTGAAAAAAATATTAATTGAAGTGTGGAGCCAACCTAAGTAACCGTCGAGCACGCCAGACTCGATGGCGGCGGCGCAGGCGCAACCGTGCGCCTACCGCCCGAGCTTTGCCACTCCGCCAGACCGTTCGGCGCCTGCGCACAAAGGGCCCATTGTATTCCCGCCGCCCGACGCTATGCGAGGGCCCCTAAACCTTTTTCTAAAAATTCCTGATACCAGAATGACATCAAACAATGGGTTTCCGTCCTTTTATTGGCACCTTATTTTTTGTGAACACTTAAATGGACCTGCCCAAGTTACAATAAAATCTCAACCTGTTCCGCCGCTGCGCCGGTAGAGATTTTGTATTATTTTTAAACGCAGTCTATTTCAAACAATGATCTACTCTAAGCATATTATGAAAAACCATCGATAAAATATCTTTAGTCTATTCGTTATGACTTAGGTTAACAATACTGACGGAACTAGGAGTAAATTGCAGAAAAACTTTAGAAGCTGATTATTTAATCCCAGTCAATTATGTTTATAGTTATTTTTTAATTAAAAGTAGGAAGTTAGAAAACAAACTGTCCCTTATTCATGTGACAACATTATATATTCATATTCATAGCAGGCATATTCTAAGCGAAACTTCGAAACTGTCGGTTTGTAGTACCAATTCTACAACAGTTCGGAAAGCGGATTATAGCGAGTACGAGATAATACTACGAGAAGTACTACGAGAAGAAGCCCGCAATCAGCAATATTTGGTCATGCGAGAGATGAAAGCTTAGTGATGTGTTTCCAAACAACCTTGTCACTAGTACCTAGTCAGTTAGTTTGAGCAGATAGGAAGGTCACTATAAATACAGCTGATAAGTGCAGCAATATTGATGATTGCAACGTGATAATCAATCATATCAAATAAAGCAGTATACTATGTGAGTTTAAAATGGTAAAGGCCCATTTCTCATAGATAGTTTATGTAACCTCCCTAGTTAAACTAAAAGAAGCTCTCGAATAAATTTATGCTGATTGACGTCATGATAACTTCAGTAGTTATGGTACTCATACCTATGGAATTTATAATTTAAATTCCAAGATGGCGGCTTACATATTTCTATATAATTATAATGAAAGTTACTTACTCGCCTACGTACCTAAATTTTATTTTGGTTTTAATCATCTTTTCTATAGATTTAAAAGAACAAGCAGCTTTCACTTTCCTGACTCTACATTTTTATTAAATAGCACTAAAACCATTCTATTATGAGTGCTAATGAGATAAAATACATCATCCTATATGAACAAATACGTAACATAATCTGTTCTGGATAAGTGCACAAACATACCTATTTATTATATATGCTTAATTGGAGGGGAAAGTGGAAAATTTGGTATACTTAGATCGCATGATCTTACTTCGACGGCCACACTGGACGAATTATATATATAAATTATCATCAAAAAACCATTCTTGAACTTTGTCTGTCCGGGCAACAGAGACCGCGAGTAGGGAGATACTGTAAACAAAACATGCCTAATTAAAAATAATCTAAGACTTGTTTAAGTTCCATGATAAGCTAAGCACAAACTGAATGGCCTTGTAAATTCGGATAGCATGGTGTGTACACGTAAAAGGTAGATACATAAGGCAAGCTCGACTGGCAAGTTCCGCGTGAGGCGCAGGCAGACGCCCACGGTCGGGCCGGGCGCGGCCAAACTGGTTCCCTCTCACCATCGAACCACCACGCCACAAAACTTGTCGCTTGACCCAAACTAGCGAGATATCCACTCAGCTACGAATTAAATACATTTTTCTTTAATGATAAGCTTCGAATTTAAATCTGATATTCTGTTATACATATTCATGGACATATCTATACGTGATTTGAAAATAACTGACTTGTTTCCAAACCAAAGCTTTAAAGTCGAAATATTTCTACTGCTACTCATTTATGACTCTCGACCATACATGAGTAGCAGATCTCTATTTTGTAAAACTTTCTTTTTGCCGACCTTTATAGTAATTTAAAAAAGGACTTCAGTTCTATCTGTTGTTTGTCTGGGAGAATCCAGAGTGTACCTAATCCTAGATGTGCAGCCAAAATTAATATTTCTATAGCAGAGCAAACATTTTAAGGTTTTGTACGACGTATATATCCGTAACGCAGGACCGCATAAGTTTAAAACCTTCGCTAGCACGTAGGATTTTCACTTATTTTTCAAAACTATTTAAATAACTTATTTGAGTTTAGTTTAAATTTTTACAAAAAGTACACTATATTATCTGAAATGTAAGGTAGTGTTTTTTTAGGCCAATATAGAATTTGAGGTGAGGGCTTCTTTAGGTTGTAGTATTTGATATCGTCCACTGCCGAACTCAGTATTTTTATTGGATGCATAATAAATCTATTGTGATTAGAGCCAAAAAAACTATTTAAGTTCCTTACACGCACGTAAATGGTCTTTTTCGAAATTTTGTCCTCAAACTTCAGAATACACTTCAGATAAAGTAGCAGGTGTATTATATATTGTTATTTTAGCTTCGGGTTAATCCTATTGATGGCTTCTGTACTGCTGTATCTTGGTACCTAAGTTGGTTGGTTGGCCTACCTTTATATAAATAGATTGATACCAATAATTATCAACAACATGTACCTACTATAAAAAAGACTGTTCACTCCTAATCTATAATAACATCGTAGTGATTCATAGATCACAAAGTACGAAAATAGCAATCACAGATGTCCTTCACACCCCACTGTATCTAATCTAATCGATACTACTTTAAGTAGTTATGTGAGGTATGTCGTGTTAACGTGCATTCGGAAAAAATATAAAGCCTTGGGTACATAAGCAAGTGATACACCATGATCAAAGTTTTCAAAATCTTTTCACTGAAAAGTCTGACTTTTCACTGTCTGCCAAGGGGGAATCCCCTTGGCAGACAGTGACAAAAGATTTTTACTCGGCTGTACAATAAGCGGGGAATCACATCGATTTTAATGACATCGATACTTTAATTTTGATGTTAATTAATCAATAAGCTAGTAGTCAGTAGAGTAGCACGATCTTAGCATCTTTAGCAAGATGCACCTAACACGTAAGAATAACTCTTACGTGTTACGTACACGTAAGAGTTATTCTTTTTAAAGAGTGTTTGAAATAAAGGTTTAACCTACTTCATGATATTTACGAGACATTACCTGGTACACCGCGGTTGATTGCGCCATCTGGTGACAGAAGAACTTGCTAATTTTTTGCTAAACTGTATAGCCTGCCACAATGCAGCCAGCATTTTTGGTATCATTCGATGTAGGCATGACTGGTACCTATAGTAATTAAAGTTAACTTTTAGGTTAGGTTATGTAAGGTAAAAACGCTGGCCAAGTGCGGTTTAGAAGACTTCAAACCATTATCCAGAAGTTGTAGTATCCAGAAGTTGAAGTGTGATCTCAGGCGTGTAGGTTTAAAACGTATAAACGGGTTTTTCGTCACCTTAAAAATAAGCGATATGTATTCTGGATCGAATTGAAGGTTTAACCACTTATCACCGGTATTCATAATATGTAAATCTTACTAATAATAACACTCACTAGATTTAGACGTTTCAGCGGAGTTTTCTATCTTGATGCTGTTTCTCTGGTATTATTAGGTTATACATATATCGTGAAAGCAGAAAATATGGATGTTTGTTTTTGCAGGCAAAAGTTAGCTGTTGTATGTTCTTGTATGCGTCCAACCTAGTAGTTACGTGTAGTATAGTAGCGAAGTCATCATAACCCTGCTGCAGTGTCCAGCGAAGCGGATGTAGATAGCATTAAGGTGGCGTCAACATTATTCCAATAACTCTTTTGTCAAAACCCTAGTAGCATAATAACGTGGGAAAAATTCCAATCGCACTACGAATATTATATACCTAAGTAGGTAGGTACTTCTATTTCACAAAGAATATGCGTTCTTCGTAATATACGTGTATCAGGTTCTGTAATTATAGATTTTCTATTAGTACAAATTAACTAAAAAGTTAGGGTTAAAAGTACCAGAAAGTTCTCGGTCTGTATTACATTAAAACGAATAACTTTTTGTTCTACAACTTTTTTGGAGTTATACTTCTTTTGGCGCGTTAAGGAAAAATGATAAGAGTTTTACGCTGCGCGCGCACAACGTCACAAAAAATCGACACTATGAAGTTATCTATAGTCATTTTTTTTTGTACAAAATATTTGACAGCTGACTTTCAATAATTCAAACAATACCTATCTACAAACGTAGAATAAGGCGAAAGATAAAATTTTTGAAAAGATTTTTATCTTGTTACGCCAAAGAAGTATAACTAACGCGTGTACATAAGTACAAAGGTGTTTTTTTTAACTTTATAGTTGTGAAATATTAAATATTTTCCTTTCACTAACTATATAAGTTTTTATGCAGGGTTAAATAATTTCTTTTCAGGTTATCTTTGTATGAAAAATGAGACGTAATACGTTATTTGAAATTATAATTACAATACGCTGCTGTCTAGGCACTGGAAAATAAAATGTGAAGGTAATCTTATAAAAGTAGTACAGGTGAATGAAATCTTGTATATAAACCAGTTGTAAATAAAATGGCCATGATACGCTGGCTAAGCGCCACCAGGCGCTAACGGCTGTCGCTTGCACAACACGACCACACGTTTTAGGGTTCCATAGTCAAACTAGGGGACCCTATCGTCTGTCACTCTTTATCTGTTTGTCAAAGCCGATAAATTCAGATTGTTAGCTAATTTAGCTCTTATTGAATATTCTTTTGCTGGCACTAAGGAATAAATATTCTCCTTAACAACTTGCCCTAAAATTTTGCAGAAAAGTAATTATAGGTTTCGCTGTAAGTCCGGATAAAAAAGTAAAGACAAAATAAAAATAAACTTTGTATTATTGGATAGAAGCAGGCGTTACTTTACGGAATTTCATAATATATTATGAAAATATGATGCATAAACTAAATTAAAAAATAGCTCATAGTATGTCAAGAGATCGTAACATATTAAATCAATGGTCAAGCGTAGGTATCTTTAAATATAACACCGAGCTATATGTATACTCCTATAATGCCAAGATAATGTCAGGCATAACATCTAATATCTACCTTATATTTATTGGTATTAGTACTTCGGAACCCAACCTCTGTGTGTTTTCACACACACACTTAAAGTTCAGTTGTTACTTACCCACTTTATTATACTGTTGTACAATATCTTTGATTATATACAATATATTATATACACTTTATATGCATGATCTTTAAGGTCAAAGAGAGTAGGTATAACTGACAAGTTTAGTTGTAACTTCGAGAATATGTTTCATCTTAGTATTTGTATTGGACTTGGCAATAATTGTTCATTTATTTGTCTTTCTATTGAAGGGCGGTTGACCCTATAGCTGACCACGCACCGATTGTTGAGCAATTGCAGCAAGGGTAAATATTGAGATTTCCAATCATCCAGAGTCAAACCACACAGCCTACAATTGCATATTATTAAGGCTTGTTAGTATCTTTAGTCGTTTGGCTGATACTGTAATAAACAATGCGTTTCGACGGGTTTGAGAATATTATTTTAAATTTGAAAAAGACGCTTAAACACAATTGTAATTTATGCTTTTTGAAATGATGTAATGTTTATTTATGAGATTTTAAATAATCTCAAGCTTCACAACTACATTTCACGATTTTTTAACTGGTTTATGTAGGTGATCTTCTTTTTCTGTTCCTCTGACTGGGCCGTTTTTCGCACGTAAGCGGTTCGCTTGTTGTACGTCAAACTTCCCCGTGTTTGTTCCTCGCTACGCCAGCTATTCAGAAGTCTAGCAAAACACCCATGTTGTCGAGGGCTTCCGGGAAAGTGGCTGAGGATCCAAAGACCCCGCGTTGTTCTGCCACGCCCATAGCATCACGTGCTCTGATCTTATGGTTCACTAAATAGTTAACGTTACAAGAATATTGTAATTTACATATTACAAACGGTTTGAGCAATACACCTGTGAGTGCTGTTTGAAGTTGGAAGTCCAATTGTGTGTAAGTGGAAATTTGGGCATTTATTATTTCCAAATTTTCTGAGTCTGGTCTGATAGGACACCTCGGCTTGCCTAGTTACAACCCTACCGAGAATCGACATATAGATGACACGCTATGCGATAAAGCGATAAAAAACCTGAACCAGCAAAATCAAAGAACCAAATGATCACCTACTCAATCTGCAAAACATAAAATCGTGTAACATCAACCTGGGTCATATACCAATTAGCCCTTGTCTTTGCGTCTTCTTTAGAAACAGAATGTCAAAATAACCATTGAAGAAGTTGGTCAACGACTGGTACAAATACGGTCAACAACTGGAGCCTAGTGGTCAACAAAGGGAATTGTAATTCTATGTAAAATAACAAATAAACCAAAATAGATTACAAGTTCTTCTATTCGTATGTTACTTTAAATTAGACAATTAATAATAAAAAAATGAAACAGTAATGAACATCGAAACTACCTTAACTACTTACTCGTATTAACTATCGAAACCCTTCTCATGTGTGGGCACGGGCACGGGTCTCCCCTGTGAGCCGGTAATGTGTTGAAATGACGATGAAGATCGAAACTATTTAATATAATGCCATTTTGAATTAAACAAAATATCCCTTATCCTTAAATAAGGGATATTTAGAGTGACTACTCTAGATTGATGGCGTTTATGAATCGAATATTCATGCCCGAATCGAATACCTTCTTGAATTCATGGATACGAAGCACTGTTATGGTAAGCAAAGTAAAGCGTAGATAAGTATACATTATTATATTTGGCAAAAAATCTCAGTTCTCTCTTTGGTGTCATACAAAGGAATTGCCTTTATAGATTATGGGGTTTTTATACTTTTTGATGACACCTTTTTGTAAAGAACTAGCAAGCTAAGCATGAATTGTATTTTAAAGTATGATATAATTAAAAGAGTGTTAAAAAATATTTATCTTTTTATTTATTTATTAAAGACAACAAACAGCTGATACATTTGGACTTACTATAAGTTTCAATTTATTGGAGAAAATATTAAATGTTCTACTTATTATAGGACAATAATAGACTTTCGATCCCTTTTGTAGGTATGTCAGCATGGATGGTGCGAGAGATTAGAATAACCTACTTTGGCCATGTGTGATGTAATATTTAAAATATTGTCATTATTTGATTTGAATAAGTTTAAACTTGTAATGAAGTTAAACCTCAGGCCAATAAAGCGTGTTATTGCAGCTGCCAACGCAACAAAACGCAAAAACAACGAATGGCCAGCACTGAATGAGAAAAGAGCTAAAAATTATTTTTGCAAACAACTTAGACTAGAGAATAATAGTGTGTGAGAAAAAAAATTATAATTCATTAATTTATGTGATTTAGTTACTAAATGGAAATGCAGTTTATTTTTGTTATTTTTTTTAAGAGAGAGTGATTTTGTTAAAAACCAAAATAAGTAATTTTGTTTTTAATCCCATAAAATAAACATTTAAATTTATTACTATATCTTATAGATTTACCTACATAATATATAATAATAAAGTAAAGTTTTCCCCTATTATCACACATTTAAAAAACGAGCGATATCTTAAAAGGAACTCTGGAATTGGTTATCTTTTTAGTGTTAAGAAAATAATAAGAACATACCTTCTTCCCAAAAAAAAATTCACCCCTAAAGGGTCTATTATTTTATCCCTTTTTTATGTATATAGACGACTTGGCGCTTGACTGCAATCACACCTGTTGCTAAGTGATGATGCAGCCTTTATTTAAACTGCACGTTAGACAGTGCGAATTAGCATTGGGTCTTTTAACGTTTCTCATGAAATTGCTCGTATGGAACATAAGTATTTCATACAAAATATTTGCAAAAAGTAGATAAAAGCGGTGATAACCCAGTCAGTAGGACTTCGACTTCACTTTAGGGGGGCCGAGTTCGAATCCCAGCAAGCACCTCTACCACTTTTCTAAGTTTTTTTAAGCAATTAAAATATCACTTGCTTTAGCGGTGAAGGAAAATATCATTCATCGTGAGGAAACCTGCTTGCTTGAGAGTTTTTCCATAATGTTCTCAAAGGTGTGTGGAGACCTCCAATTCACACTGGGCCAGCGTGGTGGACTTTCCACTTATCATTGTGGTAGGAGATCCGTGCCCTGTAGTGGGCTGTTAATGGGTTGATATACTGACGATGGTGATGATAACCAAATTACACCGGTTTTTGTGGTTTACATGTTTTCGTTGATTTTTTAGTAGAGCAATTAAAATTATATGGTTTAATTAAAACCATACGCAATAAAGTGTAATTAATTTAACGATCAATAAATATTTAATTGTAATGATTGCGTCGAATATGACCATAATAAATTACTATTTCTTTCAAATTTCAAGGATATATTGATATTTAGTTGCTTATTAACTAACGATAAAAGGGATATTATCGTTAGTTAATTAATTATGAGCTGTTGAACACGGATATAAAGTGCGGTCACGATAGGTATTTAGTAAATTTGTATAAGTAAACGACAACGCGCGAAAACTCACGTAGGCGCCTCCGTCCTTAGTTCAACAAGATATGAAATCAGCGATACTGATATTGCATACACGCATAGCGATATTTGTGCAAGTGACTGACTGACTATATTGTTTATTCATGTAACGTACTCACACGTGCGAGCAACGAACTGAGTGATATAACAGAGTGCGATTGACGCACACGAACGTATAGATTTATCTTCGCTTTGTGCAGGAAAATGCTCTGGCTTCTTCGTAGTTGCATGCGAATACATATTATGATTGCTGATTTCACCTCCAAAAGATAGTGCTTACGCATAAACAAATGCGCAATGCACTTTGAGTATTCGAATATTTACGAATTGTTGCTTTTGTTTATTTTATTTAGTATTTGCAACTAATGATAAAGCAATGCCTTTAGCGTTATATTCAGAGATGATGCAACCGTACCAACTTTGCAAATGTTCTATGATAATTATCTAATTTATTAATATTATACCTATTATGTTACTTGATACAGTGTGATACGTTCCTACAGAGACGGAATATTTATTCGCCCAGTTCAGAAGACAAAAAGCAGAACTGTTTTATTATTTGTAAATCCAGCACTGGGAAAGTTAGGCCAGATATTCCAAGATTAATGACAAAAGTTGAATTCTTCGACCATCGTCCTCGACGGTTAAGGCAACTCAGTTAATGTCGTATTAATGGCAGCCATTAGGCATTCCTCGTTTTTTTTAAAAGACAGGCTACCAAAGGACTATCCAAATAGCAAACTATGGGCTGTAAGAATTCATGCACTATCTTTCGTAGATACTATTTTTTGCATGTTTCTTCATGAAGTTTCTTAAGCATAATTTCGTAGTGGATACCCAGTACACAGTGGATAAAGGTAGGCAGGCTGTGTGGGTACTAGGTATTAATAACATAATATATTCTTATATTAAGAAAGGACCAGAGAAATTTAAAACATTCTGTTCTCAACTAATTTTAAAGTTATCAAGTATACTAATACCGACTTCGGTTGTGAATCATGTCATTATCATTATGTATTTTAAAAGTGTGCCACCCAAAGCACGTTAGGTACTAAAAACGTTGTTTGGGTGTATTTACAGAATACCTGCTTGTAGCCTGAATTGTTTCCGTGGTAGCCCACTTACTAGCATGGAAACTAATTCAGGCTTAATAGTGGCTGGGTAGTTAAGTTTGAAAGCTACGTTGGTAGGTATTTTGATGATTAAATCGGCGTTCTTCCGGAGCCCGCAACCTGCACTTGTGTGCTGCGAATCCGAGTTGAGTAACGGTTACCTACTGGGCGCCGGGGCCCGCGCGTCCGCTACCGTATTAGGGCTGCCAAACAGATTAAAAACAAAGATAAGAAACAAGTGATAAAAAAAAGTTAACACGTGCGGAGAGAAATGTGTATTACAAAGTAAGAATAAATATCGCCTTGTAGGATGCCCAACTTAACTTAGGTTGTCACGATGAAAATTTATCTCAAATAGTTAAATGGTAAACTCGGCAGTTTTCTTAATTAGGTAGATACTCGTTCTCGGCCGAATAACTCTGTTTAAATTAAGAGTTATTTGGCAAAGCAGGAGTTAGATAGAAAGGTACGTTATAGTATAAAAAGCTACTAGTTTCCTTATTAATTAAGGTAGGTCTCAATAGGAACAAGTGTGTTTTTTATTACTTAATTTCATTTCACAAAAACTTAGTTTCAGCTGCCACTATAGGATTTGTTTAAAAGGTAATTTATAAGCCAATAAAGTTCTTCCTTCTTTATGCATACTTTGGATATAAACCGTGTGCCTTGCATAAAATACACTGGGACTTGTATACGACTTACGAGTTACGAGACGTACCTACCAAACTAACATACGTTACATTTACATTTTACTACATTGTATACGAAACGTACTAAACTTGCTGTAAAGGCACTTGCGAAACGGTCAAGGACGGTTCAGGCCAACCAAGTATGAAGGCAGGCCCAGGAAAAGTAAGAAAGAAGTCACTTGCGACCTGTATACGACTTAGGAGACATACCAAACTTACATAAACGACACTCACTTGCCATATACGGGACGTACTATACTTGCTTGGAAGACACTTGTGACTTGTGTGCGAGACGTACCAAACTAGCTTAAAAATGTACTTGCAACCTGTATACGAAAAGTATTAAACTTGCATAAAAGACAATTGCGACCTGTATAAAAGACGTTCTAAACTTGCAAAAACGACACTTGCGACCTGTATACAAATGTACCAAACTTGCTGTAAAGGCACTTGTGACCTGTATATGAGACGTACTAAACATAAATAAAATACACCAGCAACCTGTATATGAGTCGTTAAAAACTTGAATAAAAGACACTTGCGACTTGTGAAAGAGGCTACCAAAATTGTATAAATGACACTTGCGATCTGTATACAAATGTACCAAACTGGCCTAAACGACAATCACTTTCCATATACAGAGCGAACTATATTTGCTCCCTATAAGAGAGACGTACTAAACTTGCACAAAAGACATTTGCTTCCTACATACGAGACGTATTATAGTTGCTTAAAAGATACTGGCGATCCGTATAAGAGACGTACTGAACTTGCATAAAATACACTTGCGATCTGTATACGAGACGTACATACATGCATAAAATAGACACTTACATAAACGGTACTCATGCCCCATATACGAGACGTATTATAGTTGTTTGAAAGACACGTGACCTGTACACTATACATGCATAAAAAAGACACTTGCGACCTTTATACCACACGCACTGAACTTGCATAAAAGACAATCGGTCGAGTACTCGGTTACTCGGCGAAACATTCTGTATATGTCAAATTAAAATCATGTTAAAAATATTTCCCGTGAAAAGGCAGCACTATTTCAAGATCTGTCAATTTAGTTTGCTATCAAGATTCCAAAATTCAAAAATCAATATTAATTTATTCCTCGTAAGCCTAATAAGCATTTTTGAAACGTCAAATATGTCGGTTTGAGACTCTACCATCGGTGTGGAAGGCAAATTCTACCGAGAAGAAACACAGCAGTTGCTCTTTTATGTATGAAGACAAAATGTTCAGCTAATTATAGGTAAACACCGCATGCAAATAAATAGTGTTAAACTAGCTTTCAACACAAACAAGATAAAAGTATATCCAGTGCAGGGCATTGTTTAAAATTTTATTTAGGCCATCAAAACAATTAATTTTCAACATCATCATTTTTACTGTACACTACACAACCTGGTTGCTTTAAAGCAACCTTGTCATTCAATTCATCAATTTGGATTAATCAATTGTATAGTTATTAGTAAACTCTCTTTAATAAATGTGTTTCGTCAAATTCAAATTTTTTAACAGTTAGACGGCTTATATTTATTGTACATATTAATTTTAGTTTGTAATTATAATTGTCTACTACGTCGTTTCGTCAAATTGTTTAAAGGTAGGTCCAATATTACCTTGGAAATCTAATTATAAAAACGTATACCCTACATAATCCCATAACAACATTTGTAGACCAATCTCTGGCTGGTGTATCGACAGCCCTATACTTGAGCGCGTCCCACACGCATTTCACCACGTAAGCAGGTAGGCGGTTGCTTGACACATCCAATTGATGTCGCTCCATTTTGCTTTATTTCAACTTCGGTAGGTATTTTATATTTATCTACCTAATTATTAATATCTTGCTCCACCAAAGTCAGTTTTCCTATTAAGATATACATGTAAGATACATCCCACGCGTTATATACAGGTAGGTAAGCTACGTATTGTAAATGAGAAAACATAGGTATCTGGATTACTTGTTACCTTTTCACAGCTAAATCGATGAACATATTTAAATGAATGTGAAAGTATTTAATTTAATAAACTTATATAAAACGGTATTAGCTCGCGCTCTGAAGGCGCTCCTAGGTGCTATGAGCAAATATCTTAAGTTTAGAAGACTAAATTTGAATGAATTAAATACGAATGACCTTCTAACGCGGTTTTAAAATAACTCCATCTTCGCTTCAGTTTAACATGAAAGAAATAGAAAATAGGTTCACTTAAATTAAATCTATATCTTAAATAGTACGCGTACAAAACCGTGGGAATCTAGTTAAAACCTTAAAATTACTATTCTATTAGTAGTATTTAGCGTATGTATATACTAGCCTTTAGTTGTTCCTGAAGTTCTAAATAAATAGTTACATTTGATAAAATGCTTAACATTGTTGCAATCAATACACATAAGATGGCGGTGGATACGCAATGACGTACGAGTACCTACTGCACATTATAGGAATTGGAAAGCCTTGCTTCAGACAACTATTTCCCTTAGTATGTTATAGAAAGCTTAATTTGTTATGGCGAATGATAGCCGTTGTAGACTGGACAGTGGACAGTGGAAGCGGCGGCCAGCAGGTGAGACGCCCATAAACCGGTTGCTTCATCGACGACTACGCCACGTGGATTCGCTTCTGAACGTATGATTGAATTAGATTGGCAATAAACTTTATTTTTCATAGACTTGTTTTTTTGGTACCACTATGGGCCGTTCTCTCCATAACAGGCTTAAATATATGTGTAATAGTGTTTTATGTATGTACTTTTAAAATAAGAAGCTATGTGCTTACCAACAAATAATGAAGGTTTGAATCTACAAAATTAAAATCTGTTTTAGATTTCTTATTTACTAAAAAGACTATCTTCAAATACCTACTGCGGACTGCTTTGCATCATCTCAATTGTCGAATAGAAGTTACAGAAGCCGTTCTTTCACGTTTGTTGTCAGTGTTCAAGATAACTGTTATTAGATTTATTTTGTATACTTCATGTATTTATGTTTGTAATTACAATTTCTGGTACATGAATAATAAATAAAATAGTAATTTTGCAGCACAATTTGTAGCTCAGGATTTTGATGACCTCCGCGCAGCAGTGAGCTCTGCAGTATTAAGTTATAGTTCCGGGGATCGATTCCTGGCAGGGGCAATTTAAAAAATTATTATTTCTGAACCTCTTTATTATATATACCCCTATATTTAGGCCTGGCCTGAGGGAAGGCTCCGGCCATATTACCGACAAAGAGGAGCCGCTAAAGATTCAGCGTTCCGGTACGATGTCGCGTAGAAACTTATGAGGGGTATGGGTTTAACTGGTAACCCAGAACACATCTTAGATTGCACCTTCACATACCACCAGGTGAAATAGTAGTAGTTATATATTCAACGGCTAACTTGTAGTGGAATTAAAAAAAATATGGTTGAATGGTTTAAGATTTGGAGGCTTTACATTATTAAAACCTAGAGCCGTAAAGCCCGATAAAAAATATTGGTTTATGTAATTAGACAGACAATTGTTGACTATTTGGTATTACTTTCGGAAGATCCAAAAGAACTACAGTACATGTTAGAATCGCTCAACCGAGAAAGTGAGACTGTAGGACTAGAAATGAATAAAGGCAAAACTAAAGTTATGACTAATAAAGAACGAGTACCAATAACCGTTTAATCTCCAAATATAGAATATGTCAAGGACTACATCTACCTTGGTCATCTCATTTCCTTTGAGTTCTGTACTGATAAGGAAATAGATAGAAGAATAAAAAGTACTTGGAACAAGTATTGGGCAATGAAAGAGGTATTTAAGGGTAATCTACCTACAGAAATAAAAACAAAAGCCATGGATAAATGTCAAACACCATGTTTGACCTACGCTTGTCAGACCTGGCCAATAACAAAGAAAACATTAGATAAAGTGGGTAAATGCCAGAGAGGAATGGAGCGGAGCTTCTTGAATATAAAAAGAAAGGATAGAGTGAGAAATGTCTGTATTAGGAAGAAAACA
The DNA here is from genome assembly GCF_905163445.1 of Pararge aegeria. Taxonomy (NCBI): domain Eukaryota; kingdom Metazoa; phylum Arthropoda; class Insecta; order Lepidoptera; family Nymphalidae; genus Pararge; species Pararge aegeria. The sequence goes on from NC_053183.1 coordinate 6,421,370, forward strand.
AAGGCTACAGATGCCATATAACATGTACTCGTTTCGAAATGGAAATGGGCAGGACATATACAAAGAGTCAAAGACGAGCGGTCGTCATACATAGTTACAAATTGGAGACCCACGAGACTCTAAGCGCAGAAGAGGCCGACCATTAAGAAGGTGGTTTGATGATATAACACAGATAGCAGGAAAAACATGGGCAAGAGCAGCTATGGACAGAAAGTCCTGGCTACTCATGGAGGAGGCTTTCACCGCCAAATGCGGTCCTTACAACAAATATTAAATCTAACATAGTTTTAAGAAAAATTACTAACCTAAACATTTGTTGTATTTAGAATCTAATTATGTAAATTTAGAATCCATTTAAAATAATATGTAAACCGTTGTAAGGAATAATAAAGCTATTATTATTATTATTATTATTATTATTAATTAGACAGACATATAGGGCTTATGTAGTGAGTGATATGTACCTACAGAATATCGATTTTTTTTTCCATTGGCACCTTTTCCAAGGCAAGTCGGGAAGAGGCGCCAACAGAATGCGCCATGGTGGCGTTACCGTTTTCATTCGTCAATAAAATTTTCAGAGTTTTTAGAGTTACATAGTTAGCATGTATTTTCTAATCTTCAAAGTAAGAAGTCTAATAGAATATTTAATTTCGTAATTTAGTAATTAGTACTTGTATATTGCCTATCTACCTAGTTATTTGAGAATTAATTCATTGATCGAACGATTTCAGAGCGGAATTAAACAATGATCTCGTATCCTTTGAATTACAATACCAATCGCTGGAATTCCCACTTTTTTTTTGTAATAGAGCAGGATGGGGCTTTAAGAGGAATTTTTAAACCGTGAGTCATTTTCTAAAAGGGAAATGTGTCGAATAATAACTATACAATTTTTTTTATTTGCATAATAACAACATTTATTTAATGTTATTTATCTAACATTCTAAAAGGAGTTCCTCACATAAAGTTATAAAAAAATGTTCTATGAAAATGGTTTCAGCTTATTAATGTTCCTTTGATAAGAGAGTTAGTATGTCCTCTTTTCTCATAGGTGAAAGATGGTAGAGAACATGGCCTGACAGTGACTTAGAGCTAGTAGGTGCACTATCGACGCCTAGCTTGCGCTGATTATATTCTGGTTTGCGGGATATTATTTTTATATTCATTTTACTATCTTGTATCTACTTCAACAAATAGGTAATAAATCCATTTTTTAGCTGAAAACGCTTATACCTTGAGCTACCGTTTGGATTTGATTTTTTTTTTACTTTTCGAAAAACATTTCGGACTATGTTTTGGGAAAGTGAAAAAAAAATGTTGACTCAGAAAGGTTTTTTTCTCAGATTATAGGCTATAGCATCACTTTAAGACCCTTAGGAATCTAGTAACGGACGGCTGATGCTACTGGTGGGACGCAGAATTAAAGTTTGCATGGAATGGGTTTCTAATGAAAATATCTTGAAAGAAAAGTTTTATACCTTACAATAAATTACCCAAGTTATGCTTTATCAAGGAGCTGAACATGCTAAACCAACGAGGAAAATTTTAGGGTTTTCGCTATAGTCCAACAATTCTTACGAGAAAAAGATGTAGTTAGGTAGGACAATGATAGGCAGAAATTTCAAACGACCGAGACCAAATGTTTTACTATTTGTATTGAAATTTTAACAGCAAATAACTGATGTTTGTGCCTCACTTGATACTTTTCATAACTAACTAACACTTATGAATAGACTTTTGGTAGGTATATAATTCGAATTACCAATTTGGTATCACTATTAATTATTTCATCTTTCATTAAAAACACATTAGGTGGTTGTCTCTTATCATTTAGATACTTTGTTCAAAACATTTACTTAAGGATAAAAAACTTATTAATAATTAAAGGAATATAGGGACTAAAACAATTGGAATTTGATGCCGACGAGGGTTCATTACATTTCCCGAGAACACCGTATCAACGCCACGATCTCAGGAGATATACGGTTGAGTCAAAACTGGTCCCCATTTGGGTGACGTTTGAACGCACGTGTGTTTCACACTTAGCCTCCAATGCCTCTCTTGGGACACCGATCATCAACCAATTTTCAGCTCTATTTATGTTGCAATAGAATTTACTTTGTTCATATACCATCCCAACCGTCATTATTGATATGGGATTATGGTTGAAGTGCGACTATAGTTTCTAACACGCCTTTGTATTTTAAAACTTATGTAGAAGTGATACATGTGTATGTATTTGTGAGTGGATGTCGTTTAAGTCGTTCTTAATTTGAGTTGCAATCATTGGTATGGCGAGCAGGCAGCGGCGTCGATGTGTCTGTGGGACTTATTAGCTTATTTTACGACCGGCGGCCTCTTGTCTGTTCAACGAAACACACACACATCCAAACATGTATCAAGGCGTTCGAAGACGGCTCTAAGAATATGAAGCCAACAATATAAAAGTCTTTCGTTATAGTGAACATAATGAAGTGGAAATAAAGGAAAATCGAATGTTATGTCAAATGTAATCTTTGGTAGTAAATGGTTATGTGGTAAAATCTGTGATAGGCTCTGATAGGCTTTACTTTCGAGTGGCCGAGTTTGAACTCCGCCACGCACCTCTAGCATTTCTAAGTAAAGCGTCCAAGAGTTCTCCATATTGTTCTCTAAGTGTGAAGTGAAGTCTAGACTACCTATCTAAGTTACAGATTCATACACCAACTCTTTCGCGAAAACTTTTTAATATTGAAACATAAATAACATGGAAACTTTTAACTAAGCAGTAATCTAAAAACAGCATTGATAATTAAAACGCTACTTTTTTGAATATGCTTACAAACTTACAAAAACTTGTTAGGTTAACTATACATGCGAGCAGAGTGAGCTCACAATTTTATGTCCATTTTATGGATAGAGCCTAAACAGGAAAATAAAAAATAGTTTGAATATAATAAACACTTAATGGCGAGGTTTTTCAAAATTCAAAATTCAAAATTCAATGAGCTGACTAATTGCTAGTAAGTTCATGTTTATTTTTATAACTTTATTCATCGTCTGGATGGTTGCTAATACAGCCGATTTTTGACCCTACCCTTGTCATCCGTGTCCGACACACGGCCCTCCTTTTTGTAGGCAATAGAAAATAGTGAAAATTATTCCAATGCAGATTTTATCGCTAAGAGAAAAAATCAGCGTGACGACGATTCCCGATATAAATTTTTTTTCAAATCCGGGCAAATATAAACCTCGGATTTCCGTTACAAACACATTTAAAATAAGTGCTAAAAAACATAGTTCTTATTGTGAGTCTGACCACCAGATTGTTCGTTGTAGCCATAAAACAGGCCTGCCTAAGTACGAAGTATGCATTCGTATGTAGAAAATGTAAGATAATATCCACAGCTTCTTGGTAGTTACAAAGTATCATGTTCCTTTTGTTCTTTTGAAAAGCTATGCCTAGGCATTCTTAAGTCGGACCCACACTCTCTCCGATACAACAAGAGGCAGAACAGTGGCTGCAAAGTCAAATAGAGATACCGAACGGCTGGGTGACATTTTATTTTTCCTTGATTGTGGCAATCTGAATTCTGAATAAATGGAGATTGTGATCACGAGTGATGCTGTGACAAATGCCTCCCCCGTGCCTCGCAAAGTACGTTTTTCCGCACGTCAGCCTCGCTTATTATCACAAAAGGCCGGAATACACATGCGTTTAGCTGGCACACTTGCATACATGCTCCTAAAGCGAGCAAGCTATTGTCAAGGTATATACTAACTGGTGTTGCCGGTTTCTGGGAAGAGTAATTGAATTGCTGGCATCTCTTGAGAGCGCATTCGCGAGGCGTCTTCCCGAGAGTGTGGATCCGGTACAAAAGGATTGCTGACACAAATAGTACGTAGTCGTAAGTACTGTGTACCTAGCGTTCCAAGGATACCTCGTCAGCTTGAGCAATGCGCGAGACTCATGATGCAAATATTTATATGTAACCATATAAAGAACTTTCTTTATATAGTCATTGGTGCACATACCAGAACAGCATACTAATTTTATGAATAAGTAGATAGTATGCTAGTGCTATAAGTCATCTAGTGATGTTTAGTTATTTACCTATTGCATTATTGGAACAAATCAGTTTTCATTGGAACCAAGTTGTTACATAAGGATGTTAAAACTACTTGTGTATTTTGTGAAAATAAAACTTTATCACAACCGATGCACCCCCATTTCAAGTTGGTTGGTGATTCCTAAGGTAATTCTGGACCTACCTTTGCATTCATTTAAATAATGTGTAAAAACACATCTAATACAACGAGGTAACTATACATTTGATGAATTTCTTAATGACAAGGTAGATTGGAAGTAGCCAGCTTCGCTCTCATCTCCCGCAAGATAGAAAAATGATTTTAAATGTTGATGTTGGAAAAGAGCAACTACTGAGTTTCTGGCCGGCTTCTCGATAGAATCTGCTTTCTGAACCGGTGGTAGAGTCACTACAAACAGACATACTTGAAGTTTCAAGAGTCCTTATAAAGTAGGCCTATTCGAAATAAATGAATTTTAAACATTGATTTTTTATTTTTATTTCGATACCTACGTCTTTTGTAGGGATTTATGCCATGTCCAGCTTCTACTACCTAACCACTCACTTCGCGTCATCTGGCCTCTGAGTCCTGTTAGGGCTGCCATGCCAACATGTGGAGCCCAACGAACATCAGTCCTCTGACCTATATATCCCACTCAATGAAACTTGAGCTTTGAAAACCGATAAGCTATATTGATCAGTCTAAATATCACAATGTTTTTGTCTCAATTTCTTACTTTATTAAAAATCTATGGGTTATTTTTGATACTATTTTATCGGTTTTTTGACATAATTGGTAGCGGCTTTAACCTTTGTGCGGTTTACAGAATAGATTAATAAAAGAAAATATTGTGAAACGTATATAACTACGTACTGAGCTGCTATCGAGAGAAACTGCAAAATAAAGCGGCCTTACGTTGCCAACCGACCATCTATCTAAAATTGCACTTTCAATGCAACGAAATTCCGTTAAAAGCACTAAAAAGTACCTACTTTTTGACTCACTGCTTGGCATATGCGGAGGTCACCCTGTAATAGCTGAGAGAGATTCTAAATTTGAAAGACTCAAAAGCTCTGACGCTGCTCACTCGCGGCCGTTATACTTTTACTTATTATATGTCTGTATCCACTGATAAGGTACCTACTCTATGAAAAGCAAAACGACTGATAAATTATTGCACATAGTGTTGAACCAGAGTAGGCAGATGGTACAAAATAGTAAACCTTGTTGTTAAAAACCTCGCCCTCTAAAATCATTCTTGTTGAAGACCCACAGTACAATTATACTTTCGGTGGAGACATGAACTTATTCCATTTTCATCGTCGAATTAAATTCAGGAACCTTACTACCTTTCCTCGTTTTCGCCAAGTTTTTTGTTTTCATTATCTTTCATTTGGTGTGTTTTACCTATATTGCCAAAACTTTTGTTTCTGAAATGGCGCCCAATAAATCTTACCACATAGATCCCCGGCCCCCCAGCCCTCAACCATAATTCGCCGCTGATTCAAAAGGCAAAAAGCAAATTAAGTCAGGCCAAATTTCAAAGATTTCAAGATACTACTTAGTAGGTACTACGTAGATATTGATTTACTACAGCTCAAAGGGAGCTACTCAGTGGCGTGCATTGGGTTTCTTACCAGGGTATGCATACTGCAGGAAAATTTAATAAAACGGCTAAAACTCCCCTCCTATACGGGTTATATATAAATTTTAGGGTATGCAGTGCTTTTGTGTATGTATGAAGTGCATGACACTGGAGCTACTGCCTTTAAGTCATTGGTTATGTGGTTAGTATGCTTGATTACACTCTAGATACGGAGATCGTGATTCGATTTTCAGGGATATATTCGATATTATGCGATATTTTATATTAACTGTAAGGTATTGTTTTACCGTCAAAAAATTGTTTTTGGGGGTTAAGCTTCGGTTGACCCCCGAAGGCACCCCCGTGTCTTGGAGTGCCCGCTAAGCCGTTGTCATATTATATGGTTTCAATCATTAATATATGATATACAATAATAAACAGCCAGCAAACCCGAATTGGGACACCGTGGTTGGGACATATATTGTACTTATCTAGCACTGGGATATTAATAGGCTGATTTAAATATATGATGAAGCCTATACGAAGCAAATTACAATTCTCGCACTGCCTTCCCTACGTCAATTCATAGTGGAATGATCAATGATCATGCAACAGCAAAAACTCCTACTCGGCATGGAATGTTTTTCAAATGCCATGATGTCATGGTGGATTAAATTACTGAGTGCTATGACCTTGCCTGTCACTTGCATGTAGGTACTTAATACATGATTGATATTGATAACTATAGGTACATCATACATTATACATACTCACAACTCGTTTGTTCTACTAATGACACAGAAAACAAACGAAGTTGGTGGGTACCTAGTACCTATATGGATCCGAACGAAAAAAACACGTGGATAGTTGCTACTAACGAGTACACAGTGCTTACATCTCTAGGAACATAATTATGTGCTTACTAAGCATATAATTATATTCCTAGATACGTACTCACCAAGTCACATATTGTGGGGAAGGTGGTGCCGATTGAAGAGGAAATTAGCGAGATCATATCATAGCGATTTAAGTAGGTATGCCCCGAAAACTTACTACTGTGCTGTTCTTGTGGGATGTAAGTCATAGTACAGAGCCGAGGGTGGAGCATCAAACAACAGTAAACAGTGTTTATTCAGTGGGAGGATGGGTACAGACAACGGGACGAAATCGACAGGGGCCTAATGTTATTTATGATAGCTACTTCTTCAAAAAGCGGCCACACAGGAAATGGACTTGGATGATCGCGGACGGTCTCATGAGAAATTAAATATAAAAAATATGTCCATGACATATATTATTTAATGATATATCTGTGATTAACTCAACAACTTCAAACTATATCGTTATATCTTCGTAAAGCTGGAAGCTAGCCGGTCGATAGGTATATTTCGTTAACGTGTAAAAGCACGAACGTCGTTTGAGTTTCGTGGAAAATGTGGCCATCAAGAAAGCCTATTTGTTAAATTTAAGGTTGTTTCAGATTTTTTGTAGCCCAGTTTTAGAAATTCTTCTGTAGTTGGATTTCAGTTTATGCACTTTCATTAATCTATTTAGTGCGTCAACCGTTTATAACCTTGTAACAATTAGTAGCTAGTGAAATGGATTTGTTTTAATTTTTTAACCGATTTTGAAGGAGAAAACTGCCCATTCAACACTGCACATAGCACATTGTGACAAAATGAACATAAGATATTTAAGCCTAAAAGCCTTCCCTGGTCACAAGCCAATGCAGTGGCGTGCAGGGTTTGTAAAATGTAAAAAAAACTCCTGAATTACATTTTTAGGAAAGGTTATGGTTCTGAGCATTTTATAAAGGGCCTAGGTGTGAAATACGAGTACCAGCTAATTCAAGTGGAGGTGAATTGGGCGGGTAAGACTGCGCCATCCAGTTTGCGAAATATCGGCAGACATTTGTGAAAATATTCTAGCTTTCTATCTTTTCAAAAACAGCTTTTTATAAGCAGCTAGGTGCCAATATATAGCCCGCATGTTTTCAGCCGTTTTGTAGCCCAGTTTTTATTTTCAATTGAAATTAAATATCCCCCTAGGCGGCTTTTAGTTATGAGCTTTTTTTTTATTAAAAAAAAAGATATCGCACCGTTAAGTTAACACTTTTCTAGAATTTTATAATAATTTGTAAATAGGTCATAACAGGTCTGCTCTAACAATTATTATAGGAGATGATTATATTGTTGGGAAGCGTCCAATGTATTCCGCAACCTCAATGGGTCGAAGCCAACATATTAGTACAGATAATGTAGGGCCAAGGGCATGATTCTGTCAACAATTACATCACCTTACAACACTTCTATTTACTTTATCCATCCATACTACTCGTCATAATGAACCCATTACTGGCCCACTACAGGCAGGAGTCAACTTTCAGAATGAGAAGTGTTTTCAGGCTGTAGCTTTAACCTTTTACTCGGGAAACTACAACAACTTCAATAGAATCATAATGATAGTGAGTATGAGTCTATGTGTCAGTTTATCACATTATCACAGCCAGTGGCGTGCATAGAGGGTATGGACAGGGTATGCAGATGATATAAAATGAAGAAAATCTCCAGCACGAGTCATAAATACTTAAGGGTAGGCTTTTAATAACTTTTATAATGTCTATCCTTAAGTTTTTTATAACTCGTACTGGAGATTTTCTTCATTTTATATCATCTGCATACCCTATGCATACCCTCTATGTACGCCACTGATCACAGCCTATGTCTAATAAAGCGTAAGTTAGGTAGGTTATCTATAAATAAGGGTTAAGTTTCCAAGTATCAAGTATCAAATCAAATTCACATTATTGTACACCAAATTAAAAAACAAACATTAAAAAAATACACAATTAAAATAAAGAAGAAATTATCGCTATCTCTACCAGGCAACCTACCAAATCAAATTGAGTACCTACATGAAGTTAAGAAGAAGGGTTAGGGTTGGGGTTTTTGCAAGCGCAATCTCTCCTCTTACCAAATACCAATAGTTACTTGATTATGCTGATAGGTACTTGCTATCTTGACGTAAGTGTGGAGCAATTAAATAAGCTTGAGCGCATTCAAAACCTCCTTGATTTAATAAAATTGACAGTTTATTAAACCCAGGAGGTTCCCGACCGATTGACCCGATTTTTTTTATTTAAAAATTCCTTCCAGGTTAGTGCACTTGCATCTAAGACTGCATCATTAGTTCCCATTGATTTAATATATTACTAATTTGTAAGCACACTGTCAGTTACTATCGGATGACATAGCAGTTAAGCCCTATATAGTAGGTAAAAGTATTCTACGTAGGCTAATATATATTGCTGATGGTGGTAGCTGACATTTAATGAGTGGTGCTATGACAAATCAACGTGACAAACAATCAAACGTTTACTTGATTTTTTTTTACATAAAAACGCATTACTAGACAGAATAAGGAAAAATGTTGTTATTTTCCTATTAGAATGACTTGCATTAAGACAAGACAGCACCTACCTTCTTGGTTAAGTACCTAGGTAAGTTATAATGGCAAATTTAAACACATAATAATATGGGGTGCATGCTCCTAAGCCCGGTCTTGACCCAAAAGTCTGCAGTGGTTTATTTCTCTCGATATTTTAGCGTTAATACCTATGCTGCTGAAGCATAATAGGTATTTTTTTTTATAGAACTTGCACTAAATTTTAGATGATATTAAAGTAAAGCCAACACTGTCTTGCACTGCTATCCATCAGTTGTTGCCTGAAAAATGGTCATATTTTAAGTAGGTAATTAGCACCTATTTAATTTAAAACACGTGGACACATTATGAATGTTATAAAATGTGCGCAAGGGGAGCTCGGTCGCAGTTTTCATGGTCGGCGGACACGAGGCAGGCATGGCAGGCGGCCGTCGCTCACAAAAAATAAACAACTTTCCTCGAAACGGCGATGGCGCTAAGGTACTGTTCCAATCCAAAACGTCGTAACTGTTCTTAAGTCGAGGGCAAGTTACACTGTTTCGTGCATGCGAAAGGCCGGGCTGAAATAACTTGTTGATGTTCGTTGCGGCGGCGCGGGCGAGATCGGGTGTGTGCGCGGGGGAGCGGGCGTCGAGGGGACTAGCGCCGCTGAGCGACGGCCTGTCTACGGCGGCGAGCCGGCGACACCCTGTCTGCCGCGGACGGCGTCGTTGCCGCTCCGTGCGCATTCTTGTCCGCCCGCGCCCCTTCCTCGCGTCCCACAACCTCATGAACCGCCCGCGCTCACGCAGCGGCAACCTCGCATGAAAACTTGTTTCGTAAACGGATGTGGCAGCGACCGAGGCAGGGCAATCGTGCTTTCTTATTTACTCTTATAAAACTAAATGAGTATAAGCGAGATAGCGATGGTGGCGCTACGTGCTATCGGCTCCCACTTGCGGCATTTTTTCACGCCGAGAATGAGGCGAGATTAATGCCTAAAGCTGCGTACACAAGGCTGATTTATTTAAATTGGAACGGTTTATTTAAAAAATGTATATTGAAATGAAACGTTCGTTTGTTAAAATTTGAAACGTTGAGCGTAAACGCACGCTTGGTCAGTTTATTATGTATCAAACCGGGATTGGGTCAACCTGAACTAGGTTTAAAACAAAACATACAAGTGTGACAAACCGGACACTTTGAATGAAACACACCGCGTACATTAGTTAAGTACCTAGGGTATAATATAACTCTTCTCGCTAACCAAATTTGCGATCAGAAGCAATTGAGATTGATGCAAAATGACTTTAGTACTGGGGGTTATTCTGTACAGCGGCGTGATTTAAGACGCATAGTAGGTACGCAAGTGCCTAATTGGCAAATGTATTTTATATTAGGTAAGTCAGTGCTATATATGAAAATAATTACCAAAAGTTGTTCGATAAGTGTTTGAATGTATAATTTTGTCATAATAATTGATATTTTTTTACATTTACAGATTTTCAACTAAAGAAAAAAATATAGATACTTTATGTATAACTTCGAATTCTTTCTTGAATGATGATGCGTTGGTTGATTGGTTTTTAAAATAAAATTTTCTTTATAATTCTATACTTACTAATATTATACAGAAGAACGCTTTATTTTTTTTTTATTTTTTTGTAATAGATAAACTTTGAAGGTATTTGACATTTCGAAATTAGGTGTACCTACCCTATGGTAGGTACACTTAATTTCGAAATGTCAAATACCTAGACTTCAGCACGAAATAATAGTAGTTATATACACTTCAGATCATTGCACGTTGGTTTTATTGCCTATCGTACATATATATTTTTATATTTTTATCTGCGTCCAAGCCCGTGGATTCGATTCCCACAACTGGAAAAATGATTATGTGATGAACATGAAAGTATTTCAGTGTCTGGATGTTTATCTGTATATTATAAGTATTATCGTAGTATATTTATTTATTTATATAGAATACTTGGTATAAAAACACGGCTACAGTAAAAAGACAACTATTGGTCATAATAAAATCACAATATAAAAAATAACGAACTGTAAGTTTCAAAACCGTAGGTATTTGTAGTTAAAATTCAACATACTAATTTGGTGGTTACTAAAAAGTAGTTGGTAAGTGGCCAATTCAACTTAGGATTTGGAGGTCGATTCCTAGATCTAGCCAAAAATGATTGTGTATTGACCGTATCGCACCGTACAGTACCGGCCGCTTGAAGTAAAATAATGGCCTTGTGTCGATTTATAGTAATAATCATGAATTTCCGATACACCATTGGAACAATTTGCAGAGTTTAGGCTCAAAAGAGAACTGTGCTTAGCATCCGGTTCCTGCTAATGGGTTCATAATGATGATGAGAATACCGTTAATATCTCATTTAGTTTATGGGCAATCTAAGTTGGCTGGACTAAATGAAGTGCACAAACATCGTTTTTAGAAATGCTGTGTTTAAACTTCACTTAGTACTTGCGCGAACGTCGTAGAATGTCAATTACAGACCAACCTATTAATAATAAGTGACTACATTTTAGCATTACAAAAATTAAATATAGTTGTTAATCACGAAATAAGTTTACCAAATTACCATTGTGATCAAGCCCTAATGGATATACGCGGCTCGCGTCGCGCGCTCATGTCGGAGCGGTATGCGCTCAGCACTGCCAGCGAGCGCGCCGCCAACATCCCGCCGCCGCCTCGGCTCGGCCGACAGCGACACAGCGACTCACCGCGGCCCGCGCGCCAGTCAGTTCGGCGCCGACACCCATCCCGCGAGCACGTCCGCTAAACAAATGGCCGCAGCAACCACGCACTCGGCCCCCGCTCCCTCCGAGCGCCGCTCTGAGACCCGCGCGGGATCCCGCCGTATCTTCCCACCGCAGTTCAAACTACAAGTTCTCGACGCCTACAGACGCGACTCACAATGTCGAGGAAACCAACGCGCTACCGCCAGGAAATTCGGTATTCACCGCCGTCAAATCCAGAAATGGCTTCAAGCTGAGCCAGCTCTCCGAGCGGCTCTTTTGAGGCGAGCACCGCAACCTGCCCCATCGCCTCCGCCTTATTGCGTCGGGTCCCCCGAGAGTGCTCGCCTACCGTCGCCCCCGCCAGCGCCAGCCTGTTTACCCACACCAGTTGCCTTGCCCACGCCACTTCCGGCGCCGATCCCAGTGATACCTCCTAGTACGGAGCCCATAGACTTGTCGATGCGTCGTCTGTCAGCACCTGTTTCCGTGCTGACGTATGCACCATCGACTGTTCCGGAGCACCCTATGCCGCGTAAGCCGTTCAAGTTGTTCAGGCCGTACCTGCTAGATGAGGAAGAAAAGAAGCCTTCGCTGGCGTCCCTGCCCGTGTCGAACGGCGTGCACGTGTCCGCCTTCGTACCGGTGCAGAGCGCAGCGTTATGCACGCTGGCCGCGTGCCCCACGCCGCGCTGGTGCCCGCCTGCTCCGTCGTTCTCAGCGCCACTTAGATGAGAAGACGCCACCGGGGCTGTTGCCGCCGTTCCCCTGTTCTGTGATCTAGTCGTCGACGCCCGCCTGGCGCCGCCCGGGGCGTAGCCCTATAATACCGTGCCTTAACGTACACGTCGCCATAGTGCATTATGCCGTCATAAAGAGATGACAGTCTATTTTTGTGTATAAATTATAGTTATAAGAGTAAGATTGTATTTTTGTATGTGGGGTTTATAAAGCGTACCTACATTTATGAAGATTATAATAATATAACAATTATTATTATTATATTAATAAAGAGAGTTGTTTACTAAGCTTTGTTTTCCTCGCGCCCGGTGCCTGTTCCGAGCAGGTAGCGCCGGCGCCAGCCGCCGCCTCCCCCTACCTGCTTTAATCCCTATTGTGTTACGTTACAATGACGGATCTTCATTCAAGCACTCAATTGTAGAGGTATAAAAAATCATCGTACCATTCCGTTTAATATTTACATTTCATTATCAATAAAAAAAGTTGATCTCGAGAAGAACTGAATAAATTATTGCATTAATTAAATGTCATTTCTACAAATACAAGATGATAAATTTTTTAAAAAGGGGAATGCTATCAAGCTAGTCAAGAAAAATGTTATAAAAAGTTTGGGATTTTTGTTACCCAAATATTTACCCTTTTAAAGTTAATTAAAAAAAAACTTTCATTCATCTAAGTTAGGTAAGTTAATCATACGACTCAAAAGTAAGCTGTGTTAGAAAAAGAAAACCACAAGGTTGAAATTGCCATCTGCACGGCTGCCCGTACACAGTTGCAATATAAAAATTTACAGTACCTATACCTACTTCAATTCTTCTATATTAGTCGATATATTTGCAATATGCAGAATATTGACGTGAGTGCGAAGAGTCTGTGTCGAATTTCGGAGCATCTACCCTAAGTACTGTCAGAATTTTTTCCAGCACAAGTTGTAGGTACCTATAAAAACTTGGTTAAATGGGTATGTAATTGAAGTTATAACTCTTTATTCATTACCGCATGTAACGATAATAGAGTTGTTTAGCTTTTTGATAGGCTACTCTCTGTTATTTTATTTATTTTTTAAAATTATTATTTCTTTCTATATTAATTGATCTCTTTTTTGTATGTGGTTTACCTAAAAATACCTACTTGTAATTATAATCCTAAGTTACGAGTGTTTAATGTTTTGTGTCTTGCTGTTTCAATAAATAGATAAATATTTTTTTTTTCATTCCTCCACAATCTACAAGTTAGCCCTTTACTCTTTATTTTAAGGGCATAACAATGTCTCCGTGCTCGCTAGGTGGTATAATATGCAGGTACCTACTCATTATAAGGGCTTTGTAGTTATACCTACTTGTTCAATAAAAAACAGCATAATATCAATAGGTGGATAGGTGTTAGGTAGGTTTTTTTGTTGTAGAACAAAAACGACGATAGGTACTGTTTATTCAATACGAACGGATATTATAGATTAGCTTTACGCAATACTTTTATGTGTGCACATAATTCTGGTATAATCTACCTACCTACGTAATAAGTGATAGTGCCTACTGCCTACCTATTAAGATGATATAGGTACGTATATATATAAACATATAACACGTAGGCACACAATAGGTAAGTACTTCCTAAGTATCTACGTATCTGAGTTTCTGCTTAGCTCGTCATTTGTGTATCCACCTAGTCGCGTGAGAATGACGCATGCATACAAATTGAAAATGCTATCCGTTACTGAAGGCGTACGCACATCGATTGGGAATTGCCTCGGTCACCACCATGTACTTACCTACTAAACATCATCATCATGATGCCAACCAATGGACGTCCACTACTGGACATAGGTCTTTAGTAGGGAGTTCCAAATACAACAGTCTTGTGTCGGTTGGCTGCGACTCGCTCGATGTCGTCTGTAGACGTCGACGGGGGCTTCTAACGCCGCGTTTACCGGTGCAAATTCAAATACAATATTTATTTATTCACGTAGGCCTATCACAGGCACTTATGAAGCGTTTATACATAAATGTTTACATAATTGAAAGGGGATGGTGATAACTTCGTTCGCCAACTTAAACCTAAAGCTACGAGGGTTCCAAATGCGCCCTGGTGTAAGAAGAGCCCACAACAATCTTAGCCTTAGACTTAGACTAGCAACTCTGACCCTGTTGATAAGGATAACTTAACTTCATTATTAAATCTGAAGATGTTTGATTAGACTGACTTTCAACTTCAGGTGCAAGCAAACAAAAATCTATCAATTTACGATCATGAAACGACATAATTTTACAAATCCATGTTAGCTTTTGTTCTAGCTTTGAAGCCCTGGATCCCGAAGCTCTTCGTAATTTCAACTGAATAGTCATACTTTCAATTTTTGAACATAGATTCTGATAGTCCAGACCATCCAGGACTTACGTTAAATAGCTTCAGACTAAAATCCGTCTTTATTATTCTCACCGGATATAATATTTGTTTGTACTGTCGTACTTATTAAACCTTATGGCGTAAGTATGGATGATTTACATAGAATTTTCAGTTAAATTTCATTCTACTTATCTAAAAACTAAACGAGGATGTTGTATGGAATCATAAGCGTAAATAATATGTCGACATAATATTTTTAGAAATTAATTGGCATCTCACATGCGGTTTATTTGTTACATCAAGAATGCCATGCGCCAATATTAGGTATGGGTTGAACTTAGGACCTGGTAATTACGTAATATTTTTTTATTTGTTGCAGTGCTAAAGCTCTTTCTCTTTGTTGGTTGATAACAAAGTACAAATTGACTTGTCATGCAGAGTGTCGTGAAAAGACACCCGAATATCAGTTACATATCAATAAAACATGGACAAGTATCTATGTCTTAAAATAAAATAAAACAAAATAATATATTTTTGTATTTAAACTAAAGTTTAATAACTAAATATACAACGTGTAAATAAAAACCGAAATAATAATTCACAGGCTTTAGAGGTACATTATGTACTGTCTCTGAGACTTATCTGTGAAACTGAAAACCTAATAGTTTTTGAGAAAACAACTGCCATAGTTTTTACTGAAAGAAATCAGATACAGCCCTAACATCACATGAAAAATTAAAATCATGTGTCTCCTGTAATTTTTTTAGGTACGCGACGCTTACTATGCGGGGTTGTCATAAGTAAATACTTAAAATGTTTTAAATTCGTTTGTATGAAAAAATAATATGCTTATTTTGATTTCATATTTTTATAGGGGTATTCCTTAAGGCAAATAGGTATGTATCCTTTAATATTATTTCGTTACTCTGTTACACGTTGTATATTGATATACTTACTTACTTATTAAAAAAGTACAAATCAGTGGTAGGTAGGTAATAATTTATCAAATACCTAAAGTAGTTTTATGTGAGTAAGAAAGGTATGGTAAGTGGGAGTAGGGTACGTGCCTTGAAAAAGGTTCCGTATAGCATATTGATAAAAACTTTTATGCTGAGATAAAATCCTGTAAAAATGCAAGATCGAGTTTATGTACCGACTTATCATCTGTTCTATTTTCTTTTCTACATAGTATAAATCAAAGTCGCTTTTACAGAGAATAATTCTTATAAGGGTTTAACATATACCTACCATGTGTACAACGTTGTACGGAACTCTAAAAGGAACTACATTTATCATTGTAAAGTTTTCCTTTATTATTCCATATAAGTACATTCTCCGCATTCGTCATGTATGTAAGTACCTACATAATAACTCCTTAAGTGTGCAATTGATAACAATTATTATTAATTGTTTTGTATATTGTGATTGCGCATGCCAATCGAGTCCAATTGCGCAATTGTATCCTCGGTTACAGTACACAGAGCCCGTTCAAGCTGAATCTACTATCGCATCTAGGTAGAGGATAATAATATAAGTAATCTGTACATACACATAAAATGGAAGTGTTTGTTTGTGAATTTGAAATGACAGTTTTATTAAGCTCTTATTATATGAACACTAGTGGTCCCCTGCAACTTCTTAAATATTCTGAGTCTACCTTAAAAGATAGACAAATGCTGTGGCGGTTCTTGACAGATTATTATGGCGCAACTTTATCACACGCATCGAAAGCTCTCAAAAGGAATATTTTTTATCGTTTTGCAACATCTTTCATTGATTCTCCGCTCCTATTGTTTGTAGCGTCAAAATCTGCTGAGTTATAATATTAGTATAGATTTGTATGATAGTAGCTACAATTATGTAAATATTTTATATTAGAAATATTTGCCTATGTATCTATCAGTCTATAAGATTGGCCTACATGTTTGGGTGAAGCTGATTGTGACAGAGTCTTAGGGAGAAATCTTGACTACTTTTTACAGTGGTACCCATTCAAAAGTTCTTGCTGAAACTTTTGTTTTGTTTGACTTTGCAGAGTATGTTATGGTGCAAGCTATATATTTTAATTCCGTGGGAAAGACGTACAGAATAAAAATAATCCATTGGAAATACACGTTGCCATTGAAATTTTGATGTTTGGTGATGCTCCATGAGCTGAAGCTGGAGGAATAGAGAACTCCTCTAAAAATTACTCGTCATCACTTATAATTGTCAAATTTGCAAAACAAAGAGTATGAATTCTAATGCTACAGAATTATCTTCATGTTTGATTTGTGTTTCCAGGTTGCTTATAAATGCGACCATAGTCCAAAGTGACTAGACCTACCGGCTACCACCTTTCAGATTTCAGTCCACTACCAATTGTGGCTGTGATAACACAATGATTATTTTGAACGTTTGCGTAGTGTATTGCCTAATATGGTGCGATCTTCAGGGGATTGATTACCTATCTAGCATAGATATAAGAATTTGCTGTCTTCATTTACTGAATACATGTAAAAGCTTTTGCAAGCAAGCATGAGCTTTAAATTGTAAAGTAGCTGGCTGTTTTATTTATACCGATGCTGAGCCAGAACGCAAAGCAATAAAACAGTTGGCATATGGCGACTGTTGACAATAAATGGTCGTTTAGTTGATGGTTACAGCAGATCACACTAGCGTCACTATGCTCAGATGTCGCAAGGCAAAATGTAACTATATGGTCGGTTAGGGGAGATCAAGATACAATGATTATGAGCATTAAGCTAGATTTGTTATAATAGCGATAAGAGATCAGCGAAAACCAGGAAATTCTGTAAGGTACAAGTTATATTTTTTCAATCTTAGACAGATCATCCAAAATGTACTCTCTAAGTAAACATCGCTCCGAGACCGGAGCATCCTCAGGATATGTTAAAAAAGGTTGCTTAGTGTAAGGACATATTTTGCAAAACTAAGTGAGCTGTAATAAAACCAGAAACCAGAAGAAGCAGGATTTCACTGCATACGTGTTAACGCAAATCCCCACAAGAGACCATCTAGCAACAGCTCCAGAATTTAACATTGGCGCCCTTTCTATATTTTGAGAGTAGTGATTTAAAAAAAGTCACATAAAACAAAATGCTGGCAGAAATTTCTCTAGATGCAGACATAACACAGGTACTGCGCGGTGCGTACATGTTGAAATGGACGCCTTCCAAATTGACAACCGATGGAACAGTACATCTTTAAACCTAGGCTATACCTACGTCTTAAAGTAGTTTTTTATTAGCAGATAAGTTTGGCGCATTTGAAAGTGCTCCCCGGGGCACGTAAACCGGTTTGGCGTTCCTAGATCTGGGGATGTGCCCAGTGGACGTCGGTTTAAAGAAAACGGTCAAGCTAATTAATAGGCGAGCGGCAGGACAAAAGGTCTTGAAACAATAAGTCCCTAGTGTGCTTGTACGTTTACTGCACGGTTATGCTCGTGTGCATGCAGCGCACCAACTCGAGACTCGGTGCGCTCGGCGACGCGCAGTCTGGTACGACCGAGGCGCGACGTTAAGTCTACTTCAATGTGTTATTTGATATTGCTTACGATATTTCTGTTTTCTTATGACAATATTTTGTCGATGTTATTGCAGCCTGCAGGTGTCTTTTCACGTTTTGTTAACACAATATTACCGGTACTGTGGAGTACAAGGAGTTTCAAAATCTTGTTTCTTATCAAACCTATTCGGTTACAATTAGCATTGTTTATGTTAGTAAGGTTATATGCATGGTAGAGTTAAAGTATCAACTAAAAGTACTTACCTATCTACTCTTACATTTTTTCTTTATACCTTTATAGATATCGTGGTTTGCAGTTTACAAAGTTCCTGATTAGTAAGTTATTACCAATAGAAAAATTAAAGAAACTATTTGCCGCCTTGTATAGCAAGACTTTATACGCTGTATAAAGATTATACTCGTACAATTTTCTCTAGTCTAAATAAGCCACCCTTGGGGTCACTAGAGGCAAAATATATCATTTGTTGTGACATGATGTGTTTTTTTTTTATCTGAAGGTATTAATTACTCCTTTCCTTTTACCTAAAAAGCGAAAGCTACTTACATATTAAACGACTATTTCGATTGACCCACTTAATATTTTAACTGTTCAGGTGCTTAGATATCAAAATTATTAGAGCTAGGTTCCTAATCGATTTGTCCAGTGGCCGTGTCCGCATGAATTTAGGTTTTGTCTCAGGAATTCTTTATTATCTCGGAATACAAAATAACCATGTAAAGTAATATTTACAGCTCTATAGCGTATATCTGAATGCAAAAGCAATCTAGTTGTGTTTAGATGCAAACGGCGGGCCAACAAAAAACACGGAAACACATTTTCCCAGACATTTTGTAATTAGAATTGAATATGTATATGTATATAAATCTTTACGATAAAATTGAAGATTCTACCTGCACCCACTCTACAAGGTTCGTGCCAGGGATCCAAATCGGTCCTCCCAAAAACGAGGCCGCAGCAAAATTTCACTATCACATCTTAAATGATATTCAGTCATACACACAAATAAACTTGAAGTAATTATTTGTGACAGCAGTGTGGCGACGGCAGATAAGAATACAGTTGTCACCTTTCCTGTTATTTAAGGGAATATAAAAGTGAACGGCAGCATTGTACTCTGTGGTTTTAGTTAATACTACCAACAACTTCAAATACCAAACCGTCTGCCTAGCGTGGTGATTATGGGAAAACCCTCCAAAATTTATTATGGAAATTAGCCCACTTGTAGGTTTTTAGCCCGTTGTATTAGGACTGTTGTAGGTGATGATGACGATGATCTTTTTGTAAATATGTAAAAGGTGCCTTGCCTCTTGTTGTAATTAAATCCTAAAGATGGCTTTCTTAACTTGTCATAATTCACTAGAATTCTTATTGAGGCGAAGGAAAGCATCCCGTTTAGATATATGCGTATCTTACTAGAAATTGTAAATCCTACCTATATGTGAGTTTTAAACCACCAACCGGGACTGGAAGTTGGAACAGCTTGATGGACATTTCAAGCGCCATATATGAGAGAGGAAGCGTCTGCTTTGTGGGAAAGTGCACTACATAGGATCGGTAGGTACCTATATGATAATATGGAATTATGTTCGAATAGATTATCGAACTGTGTAAGTTCTGATAGTCACATATATACATGCACATTATAGATACAGACGTACAGTAATTTAGGTATACGCCGTGTGGTCAGTTCAGTTGTCACCGCCCCTCTTCTTAAAGGAGAATGGCCAGAAGCGTACTCTGTGCTTTTCTTACTCTCTGCTACGATGTCCAGATCCGCAACGCGTCTGCCCAGCGTGGTGAATATGGGCAAACCCTTCGTTGGGAGTGGGCTTTAGTCAAACACTGGACTGTCATAGGATTAAAATTGCTGTAATTTAAGCATACGCTAAGTGAGCATAATATACAGTTAAGTATTTTCCTTTGTTTATATGCCTATCTGTACTGATATACCTATATGTAACGATTCAAGGGAACAAACCTAGACACGGATTTCCACGTTTAAAAAATTCGAAGAGTTACCTATAAAGTAGGTACTTATAAAGCAATATTTTGTCTCATTGTTTCTCCATTGCCAGTATGGCATGTTCGGAATAATCGTCCAATTTAAACTTTGTTCAAAATTACTTTCATGTGTGGGTAGTTTCTTTCATTTAAAAATAAAGATCTTCTGAGAAGGAGGGAATAACTTCTCTATCGACCACAGCGGATCCCTCGCCATTGCCTTTTTTAACTATTGTTTTTTAGTTTATGTGCAATCCATTTATGGTAAAATTTTAAACAATGTATAATAAAACGCTTTTAAAGATTTTAAAAACGTCACTGCCGTTGTTTACGTTTTGCTCGCGCTTCAAAGATGAGACTCTATAGGCCGGTATCTCTAATGGTATTATAAAATATGTTAAAACAAAGATCGTATCAGAGCGACCCGTTTATTAACATGAGAGACCCGGCGGCTAACGAAACTTTCTCTTCTAAATGCATAATCTCCCCGACTACCTGCACCGGTTTTAAATCAGCGTCCACACTCTGACTCTACACATCGCGATCATTTCGTTTCTTTTCTCTTATCTATATAATATAGATAATTTACATAATTAAAGTTAATGAAATGTTCGATCCGAAAACGCACGATGAAGCTACACTGTTACTGTTTAATCAAATATATTTTTTTATATTTTTACACTACAAGTCAGAATTTTATGGCAATCTCGCCTGGTGGTAAATGAGATTACCATTTACCACCAGGTAAGATTGCAGTCAAGGACTAAGATGGTAAGAAGTCTAAGACGGCAGCGGGCTAACCTCATAGGGAGTATGGCAATTCTATTTTAACCCATTCCTCGAATCGGTCAACAGCTCAAAATCTTCTACAAATTATTGCTTCTCCCGAAGCCGGTGCTTGGTTAATGCTTGAGGAGTTCTCTCTACGCTTCCACATCAGGTCCTTTATTGTGACGAGCACAAATTGCTTTTCTACTTTATACCATAACCATTATTGTGTAGATCCGGTGGTCATCTCATCATCATCTATTTTACTTGATAGCAAACGCTCAATTTACTTCAAATATACTGAAATCAATATGGGGCGTGCGCTGGTGTGGGATGCGACCTGCGTTGATACGTTGGCAGCTTCTCACTTGCCGAGTACGTCCCAAAAAGCGGCAGCAGCTGCCGAATCTGCTCAAATGCTTAAGCGCCGTAAATACTCCGTTATTTGTAATGACTACGTTTTTGCGGCGCTTGCGTTTGAGAGTCTGGGGCCATGGTCTTCGGACACGAAAAATTTTATTAACATAGTGTCACAAAAATTGGTCCTTACCTGGTGACCCAAGAGCTGGCGCTTATTTAGCCCAACGGCTAAGTCTAGCTATACAAAGGGGCAATAGCGCCAGCATTTTGGGTACCATGCCCATAAGTGAACAGTTAGACGGCTTATATTTATTATAAATATTAATTTTAGTTTGTAATTATTATTTCCATCTATATGTATTATTACTTAAATAAATTCTATTCAAAGAAGAACACTTCTAAGAGTAGGTATTATAGTAAAAAAAAAAAAACAATATAGGTGTCCATATGATATTTGAAGAGTTCCCTCAATTTATCCAGGATCACTTTACCAGATCTTGATGAAAATGGGACCAAATGGTAAGTAGAAGAATCAAACAAAGCAATTATTTTTCAAATCGCTTTATAAAACAGAGTTTTGAGTGAACAAACATAAAAAAAATACAACTGGATTAAGAACTTTTCCTAAGAACACCCGAAGGTACAAGTAAATAAACTCCGTAAAGTCCTTTCGTCTAATTCTATGTGATCTGTAGGAGAACCAGAGTAATCGACATACTTAGTTCATCGAGCTGCATTATAAAGATGGAAACCCTACAAGGGACCTACGGTCTAATCTATGCCTATGTCACAATATTATTTCAGATATAATATATCTATACTTCATATATATACTTTACTTATTTACTTATAAAGAGGTAAATTGGTGAGATTGTTGGGGGCAATCTCTGAATCTTCTGAACAGATTTTGAAAATTCTTTCATGAATATAAAACCACATTATGTGTGAGTGCCATAGGCTATTTATTCATCTAAAAACTGAAAAGACCTTTTTATGGTAGTCGGAATTATATAGTAAGTCGGAGAAAAAACGGTCGAAACAAAAACGTTTCTTACGAACTCTGCATGAGAGATATATGCATATGTAAAACTATAATTGTGTTTTTCTTCAGATATCGAAGGAAAATAGCTTAAACTGAAAACAAAAGTACCTACAGGCATAATCGACTCTTTGAGTATCGAAGTATATTCTATGTCATATATAGATATCTTTTCGAATATAACAAATATTATTAGCCACAACTGCATTTAGATTTTGTATTAAATATTAATGGACAGGAAATTAAAGCTAAACATTTTATAGCACTGTCCCCGTTACAAGTTTTATAGTTCCAGGTTTTCTTTGTGGGAGTGCTGTTATTTTTCCGGTCTCTAGTGTAAATGTTAAAACGGTATGATGTGTTGATGTAGAAAACTTTTATTCATACGTTATATTACGATAATGATGTTTTCATCAATTCACTTGAGCCTTAGAAACCTTATATTTCATTTGATACCATGACAATAATAATCAGTTTCTAAGTAACATGCCAAAACCCTTAACGTACAAAACGCAGGTTCGCTTTGATAATGTTTCTACTAAAAAACTCTAGAACAAAAACCCAATATCTAGTAATTAGGCGGTTCCACTTTTCTAACCTGCGATAATATTATGTTGTTCACAGCTGCTAATGCATTCTGCAATGTAGCACTTGCATCTGCAGTGATATTTATTTACGTTCCCCGGACGACAGTGATGGCTCATAAAACACAGGCTATAGGCAAAACAGTAGAGAGATGATGTCAAATGTATTTTTGGCACACACCCGAAGGCGACAGTGCGTTATGGGTCATTAAAAACGTAGCATTCCTCTCACTTGCGAGGTTTATATTGTGCGATAATAGGTAATATTGCATACAAAGAATTGTTTAAATCTATACCTAGATCATCTACGTAGATACGTATACGTAATATAGGATACTAATTATCCCAACATTAAGCTCATTTAAGGCTTAGCAATACTAAATAGTTTAATTTTTTTTAGATCTACGACTACAACGATTTAATGCTACATCAAACGCAGACGAAGTCGCGGGCAACAGTTAGTATAAAATAAAAATAAGTTAAAGGAGATCACAATGCGCTGCGCAAATATCTATGGTTGAAACTTTTTTTTTAGCCCTTGTCTGCAACTAACCTAGTGGTTAGTGATTAGTGGTGAGTGCCGTCTAAGATGGTAGCTGGCGCTTGGTGGAACGTTTTTATTCCATAGGATGGCTAGGCTCGGTCAAAGACTCTCAATAGACCAGCCCTGAGCATACAGAAATTATACATTCCCAAATAGTTCTTAGCGGTGGTCGAACCCATAAACTTTGATAAGACCGAAGCGCTACTACTGCATCACTGACAAACATGTGTAAATTTAGCGTAACGTAACGAGATAGGATTCATTTCTATATAGATTCTCTTTGACTAATGCGCGAGGAGAGCAGTGTACATTCATTAGGCAGATGAAGGCAATCATAGCGCGTATAAGCTTCAATGACTTTTTTAAATATAAATAGCGAGCAAAACTGAACTGAACATCTACAGCCCCATCTACATCTCCCACAATCTATAAGAATTTTGTTTATCTGCATCATGCTTCAGTGGGGTAACCATATAGATACAGCGGGTTAACTAAGCTCGGTCGCCTCGGCCGCCGCGCCGCGCCGTCAGAAAAAATTGACAGATTACTGACGTATAAACGTAGCTTGGCTTGTTTACTTTGCGTACATTCATAGTGTTATTTATGTCTTACAGGATTTTATAAAGGGGCAAAGCTGCTGATATTGAAGTTATATTAATATTGCTGAAAAGAGCTGTACGGCCAATATAAAACATAAATCACGCGCATCCCTCCGAAAATTTGCGAAAGGTGCAGAAATAATTTGTGGGATTGAGTATATGCTTATATAATAATACAATTCCCAGGCTAATTTTGTACCTACCAATGAAAAAGTTTAAACAATGTATATAAGCACATAAATAAATCGTGGTTACTATTCTATTGATGAATTTCTTAACGGCAAGGCTGCTTGGAAGCAGGCAGACTTAGAGAATTTTATAGATTGTAAACTGTAAAATAATGTTGAAGCAAGAAACTCAGCATCCTGCTGTTGATTGCCGGCTCCTCTGTGCCTTCCAGACCGGTGGTAGAGTCACTACAAACAGACGGACAATTAAAGTGTGTTAAAAGTTTGAATGGATACAAAAATCGTTGCATATTGTTATTTCTTTACTCTTTATTCGCCAAACAACACATCTTTTATCATATCTAAAAATATACCGGAGCATTCTCAAGACTTACCTCTTACTGTGGTTATGGTTTTATTATTTGGACCTAAAATCTCCCATCATCATCATCGTATCAACCCATTACCGACGTAGGTACTACAGAGACCTGGTCTTCTCTAACAATGAGAAGGAGTTAAGGCCGTAGTTCACCATGCTGGCCCAGTCCGGTTTGGAGGACAAATCTCCCATAGTTACTTAGAGGAAAATCCAACCAGACTTGAGTAGGTATTTCTTGCTGTTGCTAAAGTGCTCGTCGAGATAAAATTAATGGCAATTACAATTACAGTACTTATATTAATGACCATGCTTATGATAAAACCATATTTTTGTTTTATATAGGTACAAATTCGTTTATTCATTTGGTGTTAAGGACTACAGAAGTCTTATTTAAATATAATTTAATATATTACTGGCAATTTAATGTGTACAAAATAAGTAAGACGGGTCTTTGAAGTTAAGTTGTTTCCTCAGTGCAAATAGAAAATTAAATCCTTACCGTAAGTACCTCGTGCTTTTATTTGTTCATTCAGGATTACCTTACTCACTTCTATTTATGCTGCAGATCTGTACTCTGTACACACAAATAATTAGTACTAACCTATCATTGATTTATCGTTGTGTATTCAACGATGATTATTTGGTTAAGAGTCTTACCAATAAAATAAATAAAAGAGTTCAGAGGGGTTCATTTGTTTTAATAATTAAGAACCGAAGATCTAGCTTATTTTGTTGCATAAACCGTTATCATCTCTACTTATTTTAGAGTTTACGTTTGCAAACATGATAAATAACTAAAGGGAGCAATGGTATTTTTTTTGAAATTTTCCTTGATAATGTCATGTCATATGGCTTAAATAAATTAACCCGAGAAATTCTTAAATGTGGAAATGAAGCTCTTTCTTTTGAAACGAAAACAAGTCCTTTTATCTCATTTTTTTTTATTCTTCCAAACTTTAAGCCGATTGAATGATTACTTGATCACGAACTTATCGTCTGTCATAAGTAACATACTGAAGGCTCGATTGTTTAATTTTAGTGCGATAGTCTAAAAGCTTGACTAAACTATAAATCAAGGCAGGTATCATATCATAATTAAGTAGAATCTACTTATCTGCATTTTTTATTTCACGGGTAAATCCCCAAAGATAGTGGTAACCACACCACGGGAAGTAACGATGGTTAATGATGGTTTTTTTTTATTAGCTTTTCAAGGGAAACAATCAGTACTATTACACACAAAAGTAATGCCGTATTTTTATATCACATAAACCAATGAAGTTTCCACAACTTAGTTATACATATACAATAACATTAAACACAATTGCTTAGGAATAAGTACCTACCAGGCGAAAATTATACAAAAAAAAGAAAAATGTTCTTTGAAATGGAAAATCGCATAATACAGAAATGGAGCGCCAAGTGTCTTAGCAAAGCAGTTCATTTATGCATTAGTTGAAAATCGTTTATTTTACAGATGCCAACTCTTCTCATTATTTTCAAAAGGTAGCTGTCCTTGCCTCATAATAGTGGTCCAGAAGCATTAAAAAAAAGAGAAAAAAGCATTACATGACAATGTTTCATCAAAACATATTAGGAAGGGGTGAAAATTCATCGTCGACAGGGTCTAGGTATTGCTTTATAATATGCAACAAAATGTACCTACTACACTTGAAATTTTTTAATAAGTAATATGTTTTGCAACAATGTTTAGGTCCAACCTACTTACGAAGAGAGAGCACTATATTACCCATGTGCTGTGAGTAAAATGACTAAAATATTAATATTTTGGGCAAATAGTACCTACATTATTAGTACTGATACTTCTTACCTAGGCTTACTAGGCTATCCGTAATTTCCTTATAGATAATTCGATGACCATTTTAAGCAAACAATGCTATGCAGCGAATTCCCTATTGCTTTGTAACTCTATCAATTGAAGCCGTATAACCACATACGCAGTTCGATATGTAGTGGAAAATATGTTTGAACATTATCCATCGTGGCTGTAGTAGATAGGGTTTCATCTTCAGGCGTACGGCGGTATAATATACCTAAGATAGACACTTTAAAAATAATTCATAGGTAGTGCTGCAAGCAATTAAAGCTTGAAGATAAAATTATCATAGAAGTATACATCTATTTGACATATATTTACTATTATGATATTGTTTAACTAGTGATTAATTTATTCTTGTGTTTGTTTTGTTTTTATGAATAATAAAAACCTATTGCTGCATCAATTATTGTGGTTAATAAATAATTATTATACATATAATATTAATAATAATATTGAAGTTAAAACTTTGTTTCCGGTGCCTTAATACAACTATTATGGTTCAAAAAATTACTTGAAAATTTCATAAGCAATATAAGAAAATCAAATCGCTAGCCTGAAAACTAATTATAACAATGCCGAGGAAAAATCATAAGTACTTGGGGCAAAAAAAGCGTTGTTCGATGTCCTACGTCTGTATCGATGAATCGAAATTATTTTTACAACTTGCGAGCTCACGAACTTGCTACCCTTAGTGCAAGATTTGCTCGCTTACAATCGAGGAGTCGTTTTCGAGTATCGAAATACTTGAACATCAGAGTAAAATGGAGATTATTTATATACATACTTCTAAAGTACAGATTTGCCAACAATTCTTTAGCTAAGGCGGAACGTTTGTAAAATCAAAATCAGATATACAAGATTTGCGACTCAAAATGACTGATATTAGATAGTAGTAGATGGCATGAAATGCAAATATCTTCCTCCTGTATATACGAGTAATATAAGCGTAGGCAGTGCTTCTGTGTATAAAGTGCACGCTAGGATAAGAAACAAGTGAATGCTTCTGTGAAACAAGTGAAGTCTTGCTTGAGTCAGTAGAATGAAGATTGAATAACAAACATCGTTGATATTCCTAAGTGGCGTTAGGACAGACCATTGGCGATATTTTGACCCCTAAAATTATGCGTTACGTGATCGTTTATTTTTATAGTTTGGGACGTCGAGGTGCTAAATTATTTATTTAGCAGCTCGGTGCCGTTTGGTAGCGTCATAAATAGCTCAAGTCATGAGACAGACGCAGCGGCGCGGCGGCCGAGCGTTGTCCATCGTCCGCAGGTAGTGTTGCTTATTTATTGAAGAAAGTTAGCCACAAAACTTGGAAAATGATATATCAATTAATTGCTATAATTATATATGACGGAAGTTCTATTAATTAACATTGTTACACTCACTTATGATATATTAAGGATTAAGGATTCATTGATATGGTATTATCCGTATTTCGTCATTGCAGTTATATGCAACACATAGTACTTAAACAGTTTTATGTTTAGAAATATGTTACTCGAGAACTTAATACTGCTGCCTCACGTCAAGTCTAACCCAGCCGTAATTACTATTTTTTTAATAAGCCTAACATAAATGTAACGTACAAAGTTAGAAATTAGGTTATGTAATGCGGAGTAGAAAAAAACTCATGCAACTAGACGATTATAATATAAATATTATATTTACGTTAAAGAAAAAAAAGAGGAAGAGCCAGGAAGAGATGGCCATCCATTGTATTGAATATATAGTTTTTGGATAGAGGAGTTGATGGTTAAGGACTGATATAAGTAAGTGTAAAGAGAAGTGTAATAAGGGCATGAGGAAATAAAAACTAACGTACTCTCTGAACAAATTTGTACATATTGAGCGATTTTTTTGCTAAGTTGATATTTGTTTGCCTTGGCTCTGCGAATAAGTATGTTGCAGCCAATTTTTTACCGTTCTGGTGGCGGCAGTTCAGTCAGTTTAGCTTCTTCATGTACTATGTCGTACATATTATAATAAATTAGTTACCAACAATGTCATCAGCACAGTATGACCAAGCTGGTTAAAGGTTTATTTGGGAAAAATCTAAAGTGAGATTCAGGGGAAATGTGGCATCGCGCGTCGGTTAGCTAGCAACATCGGCGTTATGCGATGGCCGCTCCGCTTGGCGCCAACGCCGGCCGTCGCGTGTTATTTCCGACACCATTACTCACGCTGGCTTCGACTAATTATAATATGCTGCAAGCCCGTATCGTCCACGTCACTGACCGCTCATGTATCTTGTACCGAATAGGAACGTTTTCACAAAAGTAAATCTGCATATGCATGCATTCGGAGAATTGTGCTGATAAGTGCGATAAAATTACAACGTTTTAGTCCATATTCCGGTTATCATAAATGGATGCCGCCTCGTTTCTTTTAATTGATACGGTGGGGCTCGGTAAGATCAGAGGCGTCGGTACCGTGTGGACGAAGCGAATGTTCGTAAACAAGCAAAGTGACGTAATCATCGCGCCCTCTGACTCCGGCCAAGTAGCTAGAGATAGCGTCCTGATTAGCATACAATTTTGCATAATATATCTTAAAAACTTATAGATAAGTTCCTTTTTTAAGTGCGACGCAAAAAAACGTTTGAAACTGGCCTAATTAAGTATAAGAAGATTTAATAGGTAGAGCATAAAGTTGGTACCTAGGTAGATTACTATTGGAAAAAAGTTAATGACGAATATATTTCTAGAAGGTACTAAATATGTGCAAACTTGTAATCTTGTTGAAATGTCTTTGAAGATAGGTAGTTACTACCTATGTACCTTGTAAAATACGGATTTTTTAAGGGTATTTTAATTTCGCAAAATATGTTTCTATATTATTATTATACTCAAAGGTGTGTCCATCGATCCGCACTGGGGCGAGAGTGGTGGATTAGGACCTTAACCCCTTTTCATTATGGGAGGAGGCGCATGCCCTGTAGTTTGTCGGTAATGGGTTGATATGATGATAACATCATCGTCATCATCATCATCATCATAGTGTATGAAAACAGGGTAAAGATCAGCAAATAGCTACCCTATCTAGTTAAGTAGAAACTACCTTTGTAGGTATAACTTTGTACTACCTAGTAGGTGTAAGTACTATTTTTAAACACTTCACCGTAGTTTAAAGAGTAAATGTATCTACCTAGTTAAAAATGTTTATTTTAAAACTACTGGTGTTATTTTGTCTAAGGGTCACTACCGTTGACCGGCCGTGATGTAAAAATGGTTTCGGGCGAAGAAAATGAACCGTCACTCCACCAGCTGGCGTTGAAATTTGTTCACACCTTTTGTTTTTCACGTTAAGAATAGTTACGGATGCCAAGACAGAAATATCTACGGCAAACAGGGCCTCACCTCATCACATGAGCTGTGAGGTCCTCAACTTTAAAATAGAAGAGGACCGAGTACATACTAATTGTTCATTTGGTAGGAGTAATTTATAAAAAAGGATAAGTTTAGATAAAGTAAAATAATATAACGCCAAAAATAACTTCGTAGATACTTACTGCCAGAAATGGTAAATGTTTGCTAAAATTAAGACCCCAATTCGAACAAAAAGCTTTTATCTTGCTATCCCATTAAAGCAGATGACTCAAAAATTATAAAGTCAATTAGTTCTAGTTTAGAAATTTGCTACAACAGAATCCGCATTCTGCACCAATGTTGTCCGTCTTTCAGTCCGTTTTTTTAACAAATTTTTCTCAGTAACAGCGTTATCAGGTTTTGACGTGTTACGTTGAAACGTTTACCTCCCTACTAGAGTCCATAAGTCAATGGTCTTACATACTGCTGCAATAATCTTTAAAAATGTTTTGTTTTTAAATTCGTCTGACTTCAAAACATCATGAGAAAATCCTTTCCTACTAGGTGCTTAGGTATAAAGAGAAAAATGAGCAACTAACATTATTTTTAAGAACCTCAATGTAAAAACATTTTATAACGCTTGATTGAATCCGTATTATGAATTGTAATAGACCATTCTAGAAACTTACTAAATAGGCACCTACATAGTTTTTCCGCATTATTAATTAAATAAATATATTATATACGATTCGCATGAAAAGGTGCAAAAAATAAATAAATTAATGTCTAAATCATATACATAAAATTGAGAAGATAATTAGCAATAGAGTAGGACACCTGGAGAAATCTTAGCATCGTTTGAGTCTCGTTCATTGTATCAAAAGTGCACCCGTATATAAAAATTCCTGTAAATTAAATATAATTCTAATTATTTGTTGAAAACTATTTATTAATTAAATAAGAATTATAAGCGATTTTGTTACAAATAATAATCAATTTAATAAAATATTTGGGACATATCGTTATAGGTAGTTATCAAAAGTTTAATTATCTATCCCTACTAATCCTATACTTATTATAAATGTCAATGTAAGTTTTTTTGTTACGCTTTCACGCAAAAACGACTTAACCGATCCCCATGAAACTTTGTACACATATTCTTGGAAGTGTTAGAAGTAATATAGAATACTTTTTAACCCGACATTAAGCTCGGTTCCTTTGGGAGAGGGGATGAGTGTTTGACGATTTTACACCATAACTCCGACAAATTATAACCGATTTAAATTTTTTTTTTTGTTCCATAGAGGTTATAATATGTGTTTAATTTTGCCCAAACTGTAGTTGGATATAGAGGACAAAACTCCTCAGCGGACAGCAGCAATCCCCTCATTACTAAATACTTTAAAATTTTTAGATCTACAACTAAATTTAATGCCACATCAAAAAACAAAATCAAACGCAGACGAAGTCGCGGGAAACAGCTAGTCTACTATAAAATTATTGTTACAAAAGTTCACAGAATAAGTACCTACCTACTGTTCCACAATATCCTATTTCTACTATACTAACCGACACCGAGAAAATCCAGAGTGACGCAAACAAATCCATTG
The DNA here is from genome assembly GCF_905163445.1 of Pararge aegeria. Lineage (NCBI taxonomy): Eukaryota > Metazoa > Arthropoda > Insecta > Lepidoptera > Nymphalidae > Pararge > Pararge aegeria. The sequence continues at coordinate 6,453,033 of NC_053183.1, forward strand.
CCAAGGTAAGTACAAGTCACTCAACCAGTTTCCTATGAGTGTTCATTGTTAACAGGCACCTGCTTATACATTTGACATGCCAAGTCAAAAATATAATGTAGACATACGACAATGTCTAAATTAATCTCAGTTGTGTGCGTTTTGTTTCAACTTGAGCTCATTATATCAGATTTCCCTGCGGTTTTGGCGGTTGGCCTTTCGATAAACTTTTCACGATTGCAGGCCACCCGAGCGTTTGGACCACCCGAGTGAAGCGTGTAATCGATGTCGTAAATATCCGTGGCGCAATGGGGATCATCCTCGCCGTGTCACACTAAGCTCTGATAAGCCAGAAACGCTTATGTGATACGCTTACACACGACGTTCTGTTTGAATTTTTAATCCCCATTGTTAAATAGCCTACCAACCTATCAGAGAAGTATCAAGAGGTGATTTAATAAAACTGCTCGAAAATATATTTTTTTAAGGCTTCTGTTTTCCTTTTGGGGAGACCGAGATCGATCCCCGGCTCTCACTTCTTCTTCTTCTTCTATTTCTTAAGTCATTAAGTTCTAACTTGCAGTTGCAGATGAAATATAATCTTGGGGCCGTATCTGGAATCGAACCCAGGACCAATCGATACGTAGTTCAACGTCCTAAAACACGCGACAAGGCATTCAATTAATATTATCGGTAGTTGCGAAAACCGTAAAGTAGATGACCCACTTTGTAAACAAAGAGTGAGTCAAGCTCTTGTCACTGTGGATTGTGGAATGCACTATGTAGGGGTTCGCTCTACATTAAAATCAGATATTGCACTGCGAATGCGAAGTGAGTAATATGAAGCTGTTGTTTACTTTAGATTAAACGAACATGACTCCAACCGACTGGTAAACAGAGCGCTTAGGCGCAGCGCAAACCTAGACACTTTGCCACCGACATGGGTCAATATCACAGGAAATATCGGTGGCTTTGTCCGGTAACGGCAACTGTAACCTTAAGTGTTAGTTTTCATGTAAACTAATGTGACACCTTCGTTAGCGAAAATCTGTATTTGGATTATCAAACGTCAAGACTAAAAATTTGACAGATTAACATCAAAACGAAACTGAAACGATTTTAACCAAAGATTTCTAAGTTGAAAACTTACACTAGGCGACACAGACTCTGGACACAGTCGCCCTGGTTGGTTTGGTTTATAACTAGGTTTATTTATTACTAGGTTTTTGGACACCGTCTTATCGGCTACGAAGAATGGCGTGGCCCGTGCCGTGTGGATATGGGCCATTAAATTTTATCATCATCATCATATTAACTGTTTGACATCCACTGCTGGAGTTGACGTGATAAGTGGTTAGAATTATTTAACTATTTGAAAAAGAATTAATTTTCGATTATTTTAATTATGTAATAAGTAATTTTGTAATTCAACACAGAATTGTATCCAACCCGTTGTTATTAAATATAAACTTAGAAAAGTTCCAGTTTTGTTGTTTTTATTGCGTTTTAATTTTACAGTTCTTGTAGCCGATTACAATACTTAATATTTGTTATTTAAATTACAATTTATTTTAAAGAAAACGTAACTGATTGTTTTTCTATTATAAAGGACCCTTTGAAGCTTATAATAGCTTTAAATATGTAAGTAAGTACCTAACTAACTACCTACCTTTAAAGTTTGACAAAAATCAGATGGACCAATCTTCAGCGATCATGACGAAATGTACCTAGGTTCCTCATTTGTTGAGCTGAGTATTTGATGTTAGTATAGGCTGAAATTGATTTGCGACACGGATCAGCGACAAGTTGTCTGGCATGATCAGCAGCGGCGGCGCCCGGGACCCCCCGCCCCTTGCCTTTCGCCGCTCCCCGCTCACGTCCGCGCGAACACAGACGTGAGACGATAGTGTTATAGCATATCTATGACATGCTCATGTTTATTAGAGATATTTTTTTTCGGATGCATAATAGCATAAATATATATTTATTACCCTTATACATTCACAATATGGTTATTTAAAAGCTCCGCTGTTGGGCACAGACCTCCTCTCACACAAGGGGGACCGGTTTTGACCCACCAAATTCCTAACTATGAGCTGGTACTGAGACTTTTTAACAGAAATTCCCAATAATTAGGTACCCATCTACCTCAGAATTATTGTTGCGGTAGGTACGGGACACGGAATTACTAGATGAACGAAGCAATTATAAACCGCATCAGTTGCAAATATAAATTATTTATACATGCCCATTCCATACTATACATCCGATTAAATAGCTTTTTGCAGTTGCCCTGGCATCGAAGGAATTATTTTTAGAATTAGTAGGTGTTATATTTTAAACAAGCCACTTCCATAGTTCCGTAGCCAAAAATATAATTTTAATATTATTAATCTGTAACTTGGCGAATTAAGGATCTACCTACATGCATTATATTTTGCAACTTTTTACCAGAGAAAGCTTTATCATCGATATTAAAAGGGTCATTATTAATTTATTCTTGCACAATGAATCTGTAGCAACTGAACTCTGAAACCTGACCACTGACTGTTGGCCTGGTCCACAAATGTCGCTCAACGTGCTATAGAGCGGGCTCTAGCTTGTGGGATAAAACAGGCAACAAGGAAATCCGTAGGAAAACCAAAATTACCCACATACCCCAAAGGATTAGCAACGTCAAGAGGCAGGCGGCGAGTTTATTTTTACTTCTAATATTCATAACATTTTTACATTCCATTATATATTTTTATGTTAAATATTAGTTTTATTTCAAATAAGTAACTACTTCCTATAAATACACCGTTATTCTTTCAACTTAAATTTATCCCTTAATTACTCCCTTGGGCCCATTTTATATATTGCACGAACAGCCCTCTTCCCCTGTACGAAAATAGAATCAATATCAGCAGCATTATCATAAAAAATGCGGTAGGACAAAATGCTGTGAAAGTAACTAAAACACACAAGCCTAGTCGTATTTACCTGAAATAATTAATTTCCAAATTCGTAATCCAACACGTAGAAAAACTTTTTTAAAGTGGCAAAATGGCAAACCGCAAAGTAGGTAGTGTACCTATTTATATTGCTCTATGATTTCCCCATACTGTTCCAAAGATATACTCTACACTATAGCTAGATATTTTATAATGGGCTTAACGCCGGCCAACCCCCGCCCCCTCCCTCGCCGATGTGCGCCTGCGCAGCCGTTTCTCAGAAAATGATACCATACCACAGCAGCGATACTTTCACGCACACACACATACCAGTCAAACACTATGTTGGCATGCATTACTCGCGCTAACCGCCACTGACGGATATGTCGATATCTTGGACGTTAGATATTTTAATTTTTATGATTCGCTTGCCAGATGATTTTAAAATTGACATGTTAAAATACCTACCTAACTGTAGTAGATTTAACACTTTCATACCTAATTGCAAAGTAAGTTATTGATTTTAAATTAGGATAGATAATCGGAAGGAGAGGATTTGAAATAGGTACCTATAATTAAAAATTTTTAATTAAGTTGTATCATAACATAACCACTAATTAGGTACCTTACTTGAAATAAAATCAGAATAGTTAATAAATAATAGTGAAAAAAAAATGAAAAACTAGTCAAATATCATTAAGACCGAAGTAAAGAACTCACAGGACCAAGGTGCCCAATCAAATCCGAAGACATACCCTTACGTTCAAGTCTAATTAACATTATTTACCTGTTACTTATTTTAGCCACGGCAAATAATTTGGCTATTCACCGCAGGCATTTATAGCAAAATTTCTAACAACCATAGGTATGAACCATTGATATGAATATTATATTGATGAAGTTGTTGGTATATAAACTATAAGTTGTACAAACCTACTATTTGCATGGTTAAGGTGTATTTCTATAGATAAACTTTATTCGGATATTGACCTTTTCCGACAATCTAAAACCACTTTTAAGCAACCTAGTAAAATCTCAAAGATAGAATTATAAATCAGCACACACATATCTACACTAACCCTAACACACACTCAACCCCCTAACTCACACACACACAAGCGGGTTTTTTTTGTAACTTTCATTTACTGATCTCAGAATGTATTTTATTATTAATGTAAGAAAATCTATAATTGGCTGTATTAATTGAACACTTATAATATTTGAATTTTTGAACTTTTTTCTGAGATGATGTCGTCCGAAATTTTTAGAACATAACTTTTGAATCACAGGCATGCACATGATACTGTCGCATTAGAAGTAATAAGTATTAAGTAGTAAGTATAAACTGTTTAAGTACTAACAAAAGGCAAGTTTTATATTTTTGCAATAAGGCCTTTGCCCCTTGCGTATCAGAACAGATCCATAGCACATACCTCGTAGATAGGTATGTAGGTATGGATAGTTTTTTTCTCTAAAAGTTCAAAAATTATTTCCCGTATGTTGTGGAGTTCCTGGGTTTGAATTGCGGAAGAGCTTCGCCTTGTCCCCTTCTGCGACGCTAAGGCAACCCTCAGGGGTGCACCGTGCAACCAGCCACACAAACATAAATAACAATATAATAAACAATATTTTTATCAGCTTAGAAAAACAAATCCATTATAAAGTTTAGGTACCTAGCCTATTAAACCGTTAGCCCTATTATAGGTTATACCAAAGCAAATGATTAGGTACCTCTAACCATGTCAAGAATCGTTTCAAAACCGTCAATAATATTAAAGACACCTGGGTATTGGACATAGAGATGGATGGAATAACTTATTATTCAGCGTGCCCACTGCATAGATAAAATGAATCTGCTATGAATAATCATCTACAAAGGAAATAAGCGCCTGATCGTGAGTACACAACACGTACGTGTGTGCGTGCACGCAAGTAGCTCTATTCGAATGGACGTGAGGTCGTCATCGAGCTCGTGTGCGTAGATAATTTATCGGCGAGTGTCGTTTGGCCGCTTCGTATAGTGTTGGACGGTTGACTAAGAGAAAATCGATTGTAAAATCGATTTCGAAACGAAATCGATTTTACAAGGACCGGAGTCAAAATCGATTTTTTAAATAGCTTGTCTTAAAGCAACTAAATTTGATATATTATTTATTAATAATGACGTAAAAAAGGTAAGCTTAAAAAAATTTAAACTTCAATATTTATTAATTCCCAAGATATACATTACGTAATAGTAATTACCTCAAAAATAAAAAGTAAATTTACCACATAGAGGACATTAGGACGTTTAAAACAAGTGACTATCCCATATTAAAAGCTATGCCTATGATATATAAAAAACATCCTGTACGTATACCTAAGGTTTGCAAGCTTACAAACGTGGAGTCGCTTTCGCAAAAAGAAGTATTAAGCGAAAATGCCAAATTTTTGCATTCAATTAATAGAGAAAGATCCATTTAACGTTTCGATACTAGAAAATACGAGCGAGCTTACTAATCCGTACTAAGGGCACAGTTTTCTTGGTGGTTGGTTAATTCACGTTTATTTACAAATCTCTAAAATCCCGAATTGTGTTTTCAGCCATAAATCGGTTTGATATCGATTAGTTTGCTTGCTTATTTTGCCCATCACTATAATATCGTAGCGACTGGGATCTCGACTGAGGAGGTGGGTCACACTTTATATGGAGACTTGTCTAATTCACTGTATAAATCTGGGCCTAAGTTTCTACTGAATAATGAGTGGTCGTTTAAGGATCTGGCACAATGCATGTTGTGTCGACACGCTTTCCTGTATAATAGCACAGATAATAAATACCTAGTAAGTGGGTATGCTGTATGCTATCAGCGCAGGACTGTTCATACAAACGAGGTTTGATCGCTTTGATCTTAGATGATTTTGCCTTTTTATTTCGTCAGCAGTTTTTTACTCTACTACCAGTAGATAACCGAAGCTATTACTACTGCTAGAAGGTATACGATACATTATTATCAAAGCCCAAGTGAATCGCATGGAGTCTCTAGAGTTGGAGTGTGAAATCCTCCAAATGCCCTATGTCCAGCCAGTCGCGTGCACTGGGTTTCTTACCAGGGTATGCATACAGCAGGAAAATGGCATGAAACCTACTTTAGGGTAGGCAGTGCTTTTGGGCATGTATGAAGTGCATGCCACTGTGTTCAGCAGTCAAGACATAATATGTATATCGTGTACTTGCCTAGTACTTGAGATATGGTATTGCAAAAACCACCGCCTTTATTAGATACCAGCGTACCCAGCCCGCTTCGCCGGGCTAGATTTTGCTTTATTTTATTTAATTTAAGTCTCATAATATATTAAATCATGTATTTCTCTCCGTATTCATTCTCTTATATTCATAATTCATAATCATTATCTACACCCATGTACACCCAACAATAGAATATGATCATAGTAAATAAAAGCTGTATTTGACAGTTCGACAGTTCAAAAACCGGAGTGCTCCGATCGTCGCCAAACTTTACAGGATTACTCGCCAGGTCAATCCCGAGATTCCCTGAAAGTTTCATTGAAATCGGTCCAGCCGTTTCGGAGCCTATACGGAACATACCCACACACTTTCTCTTTTATATATATAGATTATAAAAATTTTAAATATTTAAAAAAAGCCTTTACTGGCAATGAAATACTTTTATGAAAGATCATTGTTTATGGTATAGCAACATATACCTATTTATCTATTTATTCAACTCACTAGTGTTTGCCACTTGTCAATTCCACGCAAGCAGCTTGCTCTATCTGCAATGTAAACAACTGACCTTGCCTCCTTATGGGCTAGGATGTACACAACTAACAAACATTCCTATCTTAATTAGTTTACAATATATACACAACTATGCGTAAGTCTTAAGGTACATAGCATGCAAACCAAGTCACATTCCTTCACAGAGTAATTAACATTAACTATTGAGAAAGGAGAATGGTAGCTGGTTTGGTTTAGTTGCGACAACACAAATCAATCGATTGCGCTGGTTAAGCGTAAGTATGATCCGAGTTCGTAACTGGATTAGCACGTATGACTTTGATGAGGGATGGACTAAGGTCATAATTTCGAAAAACCAGACGGTCGGGGCAAATCGTACGCAGAGGGTTTATCGGAGAGCCCGTGTGGTGTTACGTTAGCCCTTGACCGTTATCTCATCTGAAATATTATCGGTGGTAAATGACGATGAAATCTAAGATGGTAGCGGACTTACCTTAGGGGTATGGCAGTTTTTTTTATTCCACTACAAGCTAGCCCTTGACTGCAACCTCACCTGGTGGTAAGTGATGATGCAGTCTAAGATGGTAGCAAAAGGAATAATTTCCCAAATCTAGGAAAGTATAGTAATTTTACCCCTATGAGGTTTCTACGCGATATCGCACCGGAACACTAATTCGCTTAGCGGCTCGTCTTTGCCGGTAGGGTAGTAACTAGCCACGGCCAAAGCCTCCCAGTTATATTAAACCTACAGATACCCCTTATCGGTTTCCATGCTACATCTTACGCTAAATCGCTTAAAGGCACGCATTTGTCGAACATATTCGACCGGAGCCGCACCAGACCAGACCAGAGGAAATTTAGAAATTATAAATTCCCCTCTTATTGCTCCCTTGACGGTGATCGAATCCGGACTTCCCAATTATAAGACAACAGCGCTTATCACTGCGCCTGCATCGTCGTTTTTGTGATAGTTGTCGCGCATTATACAAGAAGCTATTTAGGACTGTTCTTAAAGTATGTTACAAATTTTTCGGCCGTCCAGAGTTTACCTGTAAGTATGTGTATCACAGAGTTCCGCAAACCACTCAATTTTCAATTGTGCGACTAAAATCTGATAATAATCATAAACAATGAGTTACAGTACGTTACCTAAGCCGCATTGGAGCAGAGTGAGGGGCAGAATGAGCCCTTTATCTCTGCTCTGAGCTTAACGCTGCTTTAACGCCAGATTTAAAAGAGCTTTAAAGAAGGCGAGGGTTTGACATCACAATTCGGTAAGTTTTCCCCTTATGTAATAAAAGTTATTTTTTTTAAAGATCATCATCAATACCATATCAAGCGATTGAGGTCCATTGCTGGACATAGGTATTTTGTAGGGAGCTCTAAATACCAAAGACCTGGGTCGCTTGGGGCTAGCGGCTCCCTGCGACTCGCCCAATGTCATCCGTCCACCTCGTCGGGGGTCTACCAACGCTCCGTTTACCGGTGCGATGTCGACATTCCAGCACCTTGGGACCTAACGTCCATCGGTCCTACGAGCTATGTGCCCCGCCCATTGCCACTTCAGCTTCGCGACTCGTTGAGCTATGTCCGTAACTCGGATACTTCTACAGATTTTCTTATCCTTGATTTGATTACGTAGAGATATTCCTTCTATGTACTCGTTACATTGCACTTTCGATCGCCCGCTGTTATTCTGAGCCTGATCTTGTGAGACCCATACTTAGCTACCACGTTTCGGCTAAACTTAGACACCTTATTAATTATTATTTTATAAACATAAAGTTAAGTAAGGAATATTTGTTTTATGAAGGCGCCAATCAGATCTTACTCTGCCCTAACAACCTTTTATCATGGGTGGCCAAGGGTCGGCCTTGATCTCCCTCCTTTTAAAGGAGACCATGGCCCGCACCGGTATACTAAAAAGCGATTGATTATGTTGTTGATATTGAGGATTTAAAAAATTAAGAGTTGGGTGAATTCCAATTTACTTAAACTTCAGTAAAATGCTGGGGTCAGAATATTTTAATGAAAATTGCACAAGTTGCAAATGTTTAAGTTTCAATACCTGCTAAAAGCCAAAAGGTTAACTTTTGGCATACAATAATTTACTATCAGCCCGGCTAATTTTCCACTGTCTTATGATCATGACACAGGTTAATATTAATTCATAGCAGGGGACTTTTTCAAAGTGAGATACACAAACTTTGTTCCAATACTCTTATCTTACTTATCATCGGGAGTAAGTACTAATACTTACAACTTTTTAAAAACAACTGCCTTCTTATACTGGAAGTCCGGAATAAGTAATACCTACCTACAGGATAGAAAATATCGTCTGACGTTTAGTAGGTACACTTCATTGTTCGCGTCGTAATCATTAATCTCCAACACATTTATTTTAACGTTTATTACTGGTTTAACTACCAAAAATGCTTAATTGTTAAGATATATATTGACACGATAGAAAATTTACAACGGTTTCCATTGCAGAGGACTAGAATTAGGCACTCCACTAGTAAAGCTCTTGAGAAAAGATATAGGTAGGTACAAAGTTTTTTTAGACCGAAACAACAGCTCAGGTGGGTATCTACCTACGGACCAAACATTTATGTAATGATGGTGATAAATTCCTTAAATTTATACTTACTTATAAAAAAACTGTAACAGGTCGAATTCTGTACGTTGAAGATATTTTAAAATTTCTTTTGGTGTGCACTATATAACCAAATGATGATACCACCCTGTTTGCGACCAGTGCACGTCATATGGAAGAACTACTTCTCGGAATGTAGCGCGTGAGCCTAGAGTTCGTATTAAAGATTAACCATAATAAAACTAAGATGATGATTGTAGACCAAGCCAATAATAACTCGCCAGAACTACCCCAGATCGCGAACTGCGAGGTCATCCATATGCTTGGTACTTTAATTTCGAACAAGAGAGTTGCGTAGAAGAGGTAAAGCGTATGTCGATAGCTAGAACTGCGATGGACAGGCTGAAGAAAAGAAGAATTTATTATTATTATTATTGTTTTCCCCATATTTTTATACGCTGCAGAGACGTGGACTTTGAGACTGGCCGAGAAGAAGACAATTGATGCTCTGGAGATGTGGTGCTGGAACGAATGCTGGGAGTGTTATGGACCGAATTTTGTACCAACATCTCTATACTCCAAGAAATCGGCATTAAAAAACGTCTTTCGACGTTAGTACAGAGTCGCATCTTAAAATTCTTCGGGCACGTCTCCCGGCCTGAGAGTGACTCCATAGAGCGTCTTGTCGTGCAGGGCAAGGTTGAGGGCAGTAGAGGTCGAGGAGGGTCACCCATGCGATGGATCGATCAGTACCGTATAAACATGCATTTACCTACCCTTAGTCTTACATCACCTCAGTCTGCATCATGTCTTACCATAAAATGTGATTGCAGCCAAGCTTTAGGAAAAACCTTTTAACCGTTTTAAATATAAAAAAACATGTGTACCTACGTAAGTAGTAGTCATTATTCACTAACGCGTAAGTCCATTTACGTTATTTCGTTAGTAATTCTTTGGTGCGGTTTCCTTCGTTTGGAGCTGGTGCGATGGTATTTCCGTGGGCAATGTTTCGGAATTTAAAGAGCCGTTTTGCGGTCTGTCCAAGACGTTAGACTCATTGATGCAATCATGAAGTCATAGACTGATGACACATTTTAGAGCTTAAATAACTTGTTTTTATTGAAACGTAGAATAAAATAAAAAACAGGGAAAAAAATCAAAAATTGTACGTAGATAAAGTGGCACTAACTAATAGGTATAAATTGATCCGTTTATACCTCTTAAGAGTTTCATTCTTATCCACATGAACGGTGAGCCGATGGAGTTTCGCTTAAATGCCAAAAGTATTTTCCTCCTAATGTGAAGTTCGTGGCGAACCACTAATTATAATTAATTTATTTGATGAATCCAAAGCTTAATCTAAATATGAGAAGCTAAATAATTTTGGTACTCAATTCCAAAGACTTCACACAACATTCACTATTAATCAACCTGATACATAAATAATATAAATTTGTTTTATATTATTTTCTCTCTAGCAATCGCGCCGTTCTCATACCATCGTTGCCGAAATTATTAGGTCATGAAATGAAAATATACTTTATTTTACACCAAAGCAAAACAAAACAACGTCGACAAGTAAACAATAATTAAAAATAAAGAAATATTACGCAACTATCATGTCTTTTATCAGACATATAGCTAGTGTAGCCACTCAGGCCGAGATTGCCAGAAAAGCAGGTTCAAATTCAAATTGCCGGTTCCGAAATTTAGTATTCATTTTAAATTTGTAAAGATATTTTCTCCAACTGTAGATTAAAAAAAAACTTTCATAAAAATAATTGATCAAAACAATATGTTTATATGAGTTAACTCGAATTCGAAAAAAATCGTCTGCTTCGATCCACGTTATTGTGAAAATAATCACTTTAACAGTGATTATTTTATTGTCATCATGCTGACTTGCAATTCTATTCAAAGTAACTAATGATTGTTTTTTATGAAAGAATTTTAATATAATATATGTAGGTACAAATGTACGAACGTGTCAACCTCATAAAATTTGAACTATGGTCGGCCATCAAGCTCAGTCATCATCTGGCTCAGTCCCCCAGAAGGCTATGACGAGCGTAACTCGTAGTATGATCTATAATATACGTGTTTACATCTTTGGGAGTTATAATAATAATATACTACATAATTATTATTATAACTCACTGTATTGCGAAAATGAACTTACATACCTATGTGAGGTTAAAAAAAACTAATCTAATAAAAAGGTATTATAGCTCTTCTGTACCATTATCTTCGGTTGGTTGCCTTCTGAACTATAAGCCAGTTTCGTCTTTATAACCTTCGAACACATGGATGTTGGTGTTCAAAGCATATGGCGGGACCGTCATTGGTCCCAGTAGATGGACGGACGACGTCAGTGGACATTTGTTCCTTATAGATACGTGGATGTCCAGTAATATTAGTTACCTACTACGTAACTATCTAGGTTTTACCGAAAGGTACATCAAGAAACTAGATTTTATCAGTAAATACTTAAGTAACTACGTATTTATCTCTAACATAGTACCGGGCTCACTAGTTTTATAACTAAACGTAGGTTGCAAAGAAATTATAATATAGGTACTATTATTAATAATATGCTGAATTGTATATAATTAATATTAAGGATTTTCCACGAAGTGAATGGAATATAGATTATTAAGTTACTTATTCAAGGTGAACGAGTGGCTCAACGCCACTGCGTCTAAGTCTAGAGCGACGGACCCTGACATAATATATTATACATATTTATATGAATATTGAATACCTATGAAAATAATATGATAATGGTTGTATTAAACACTGTAATACAAACATTATAAATTTTTGTCTTCAAAAAAAAAATGAAATTGACTTAGTGTCTATTTGGTAATTCTGTAGATGGGTAGGAAAGTATTCAGCCGAAATCGGTAAGTAGACACATTTACTAGTTGATAATTAGTATCAAAGATTGATAGATTGTTGTGCCATCAGTATACCAAATTATAAAAAAAAAGTTGCCAAAAAGTATCTACCGGTAAAAATTTAATAAATAACAATGGACAAGAATATTACCAACCTCAGTGGAAAATCATTTAAATCGGAAAAAAGGCTTTGTACCCATAAACCTTTAGTTAGTACTATATCATATTCATATTAAACAGATAAGTTTAGCAAAAGTAACTTTTTGTAATTTCGACGACAGTGCAGTAAAATTCCATGCGAACTATATTCGGCTAGGTAGGTAATGGTTACACTTGTAAGTATGTATTTGCCGATGAATTACAATATTATCATGTATCCTGTAATACAGGTAATTTTATAAACTGTTGTCGAACCGTAAAGCGGGCTTTTATGACAACCGAAGTTTCTATTATTTATTATAGTAGAAAATAGTACCTACCTACTTAGAAACTAAATAATTTCGGTCGATATTCACCTAACCAGGTATTATCGAGCGACGCGCCCACTGCCTACTTGCAATCCATATTGAAGACTCCTGCCAGTAATAATTATTGTTCATCATCCACGACCACATATCATTTATAGGTTTTTTTTTAAATGAGAAATTGCCTTTTCGATTATATATATATATATACATGCATTAATGTAAGTGTCAGAGAGACGGTGGGGTAAGTTGTAAGTGGCAGGTACACCTTAGGGTTGCCATTTATATGTTACAATAATATGTACCTATGGCTATTTTCTCGAAAGTAGGAAAGTTATGAAAAAACTTTATTTGATCTATCCTGACTTTAGAATATATTTTAATAGCGTGTTAAAGAAACCAATTTCAATCCGTTTCTGTACACGTAGCGCGACGGATTAATTTTTAAGTTGAAGTAGTCATTAGTCATTTGTTGGAAGGAAAAAGAAAATACATATTATCTTCTTAAGCCAAAATAGGAGAACCAATAAATAATTCTATATTTTCAAACGTTTTATGTTTTAAAAGTTGAAAATATTGTAGGTGGTCTGTGGTTGCATGTTACTCATAAAGTACATATTGCATAGTATAGCGGACCGCTATACTATGAACATTTAAAATAATTTCTAAACTTCTTTGGCTATTTTACACTATTAGTAAATAGATTGAGGAATAAGTTATGACCGCGCAGTCACTCACCAATGCGAGCGTTCGGGTACAGTGGGAACCACTACACTTTAGTAGTGGTTCCCTAAGCTCAAAAAACACCCACCCATGCCAACCCTAAAAACACCCACGTAAGCGATCAGACCACAGCCTACGTGTCTGCTACGCCGCTCCGGTGCGCCTGTGTCTACGCAACGCGAATTATAAACACTGCGAATGATTCCATACCTACATCAATCTAATAAGTATATTTTAAATGTTTGCTTATGATTGCGAAATAATTGTGCCATAACATGACACGTGTTTATAAAAAGTTGATTTCTAAACCGTTAATCTTTAGAAACAACGCAGTGTTATGTACTATTTTAACCTGTCTTTATTATTTATATACGTATTTATTTTAATAACCATAAGAATAAAATAGAAATACAATTTATTCAAAAAGCAAGTGCCTACACAATCAAGAAAAATTAACAAAAAAAAGGGTAATGCCAAATTCTTCTGCCGGTGTACTGACAGTAAGAGATTGAATAGGCTTACCTTATAACTACGTAGCTCGCGCATCATTGTAGTTACCTCCGCGGTACGTCTATATGTTAGATACTAGCGATACCCGCGACCTTTTCCGCGTACAACTTTTGATAAATACTTTCCAAACTAATTTTCTTCCGTCATCCAAAGGTACCCCATTGCCACTCCCGCCTTCTTCAAAAATCGAATGCAGAGCCGGTTTTTTAAGTCCAAATATATATAGATATAGATATAGTTAGAGATTTTTGCGTTTCCTTTCGCTTAGACCAGGGCGCGTTTGGAACCCGCGTAGCTTTAGTTTTAATTTGGCGAACGAAGTTATCACAATCCCCTTAAAATTATGTAAACATGTTATATGTATGAACGCTTCATAAGTGCCTGTGATAGGCCTACATGAATAAAGAAATTTTGAATTTGAATTTAAACAAACTTTATTATTACTATCGGTTAAGTAGGTTTTTTAGCAAAAGAGCAAAATTACACACGGTACTTAATAATAAATATTACACAGACATGACAGGAAGGTTTTTACTTGTTCGGGTTGTATCTCGTGAGCCGTTAGGAGAAAAAACACGTTTTGTCTGGTGGGAGGCTGCGGCCGTGGCTAGCCGACAAAGATGTGCCGCCATGCGATCCTAAATTAGACAGATTAGGATTCTGGATTAGGTATCTATAAACCCTTATTATTTAGGAGAGCTGCCTGCAATAACATTATCATTTATCATTACATAAAATCAGGACCCTGATTTTCAGCATTTTTATTGCATAAGGTTATGACTTACGCATCGCATGAAAAAGTGAATTTAATTAAAAGATAAGAAAACTTAATTATTTTACTTCATTCGAGACATGTTTGTTAAAATTCTCCGGTTATTTTGCATAATTTGTAAGTGAAAATATATTTTTTCTTTCTTTTACCTTATTTTTTTACTCTATTTCCCTAAATGGAGTTAGTACGCTGTAGATAGACGGAGAGAATTAGATGAAGCCAAGCTGTGATAACCATCATTATTTCAACTTATCGATGTCCGCGGTTGGACATTGATCTTTGGTACGGTTTTTTTACACTTCACTGACAGTTACCAACGTCTCTCTTAATGTTCTCAGTCCAATTAGAGGGGTTCTGTTAACGCTGCGGGTCAAGGATCCAAGGAAGGCCTAACGTTGATCCTCCGGTATATTTTACTTCGCATCTCGGTGTGATATGTCGGTAGCTTCGTCTATCTACGGATCTCCTGATAAAAGACTGTCACGTAGAAAGAGTGTATCTCCATCGCCCACTGTGTGACTCTGAGGATCTCGAGCTTACGGAGTCCAAACTTAGGCAACATATTTCGGTGTAGGTTAAATAAACATAGTTAAATTTATGCAGACCTATCTGACGGAGGATAGTAACTCACCGCAGCCACTGGACCAGAAAAAAACAACTGTGAAATTGACCTAACCGGAAGAGTTCATAGATTCGGTCTATATATATGTATCTACCTAAGGCCAAGCAAGCCTCTAAAACCTAATTCAGGTGTCTGATTTACTAGATTAGCTCTACTTTCAAATCATTCCTCTGTTTGGTTAAATACTTGCCTAGGTAGTTACATAAAGATTTTCTTTTCAAAGATACATGCCAAGGTGCCATGTATGAAGAAGAAGAAACCGGCTTACAGTTCAAAAGGCAACCAACCGAAGATAATAGGTAAAATATCCATAGATACTTACTTATAAAATTACAACTTAGGCATACCCATGCCAGCCTATCAACATCCGAAAGAGTGATTATATGAAGATAAAGATATACCCATCTCATAGATAATAGCATAAGCCGTAAGCATTGGAACACCTCGGTAAGTGGGTACGCTGCTCCAATTTGTTCGCGATTTTTACATTCCCGAACTCAGCGCCGACGCTTTGGAGACTGCTCAAACACGTCCTTTACAACTCGTACATGGATCTCATCCACTGTCACTGATAACACCAACCGCTCATGGATCTCATCCACTGTCACTGATGCCTTGTCCAACCCAAATTCTGATCATCAAAGCAGGCATAGTTTAAAGTTCCGTTCATGTCGAGTCCAAGACTCAAACTGTGCAGAAGCTTCACGCTCGCTCTAGGCCTCGGTAATCCAGTTTCAATTTACACAGAGTTTCAGTTCAGATACAGTTGCATGAACGGTGTCTGAATTGTACTCTTTTGACATCAGGTGATTTGAGGTCTCGCTAGGGCCGATATAAAAAAATTGCGATAATCACAAGTTAGGCAGCCGAAACACGGGTTTGTGAATAAAAACCGCATTAAAAGATGATTTTTAAATAATATTTTTTTAAGTAAGAAGGCGCTTATTCTTTTATTAAAACTTGTTTGTTTTCCAGGTGCGGGATATGTCCCACATACTTTCAGAAGCTATGCGCATTCGATTTTCAAACAAACCAGACTTATATATTCGACAATGCATGCATAATGGATTTGTTTAATTGTATACATGGCACAGGTTCGTTTTAAAAAGAACATACGTAGGTATTTATTCCTAACTAGATATTGGAAGAGGATTAATCAAAAATAAAGACCGAAAAAAAAAATTTAATATCAATTAAATTAATTTTATAGATTAGAAGGAATCCGAGAGACTTGCCCAGATAGATTTGAACCATTTCAAAAAACTTTTTAAAATTTAGCGCTACAGCGAAACGTTATTCGGGTTGAAGGTCACGCGTGGCCAACCAATCACGTGCGACCATGTTTTTATGATTATTAAATTTCGAAAATATTCTATCGAGGTGTAAATATTGGGTGGCGGAAATACACTACACACACTTACACTACGCGCTTACACTACTTCTTTTACGTTATAATTAAGTCAAATTAGCTTAATCCATTTTCAGAATTCATCAAGTTAAACTACGAAAATTGCCTGTACTTCGGCAACTTCGCTTACGTGCATGGCTTAAAATATGAAGATTATGACTATGGCGAAGACCATATAATTATCAGTAATTCAAAGAAGAATCCAGATTTTGTGCGCCGATGATTATTCTAGAGTATGTATTCTAGATTATTCTATATCTTTTTTTTGTAAATATTAAAAACACAATGAAAATCCGAAATTCCTTGAAACAGTTTTTATTTAAGTCTTAATTAAATTTCAGTAAATGTGCTGGATAAGTATTTTTATTTAAAACTTAAAACCATGGCAGCTCAGTACATTCACATTTTACTATTTCAAATTGATTTCATCACTGTTAACTTCACATAACACTATTGTATTTTATGAATTAAGGATAAGTAAACTTTCTTTACTATTAATAATTACCGGAGTTTTAATGCACCTATTGATTATTTCATTACCAAGCCAGCCTTTGTATCTACCAATAATAATTCGTGATAAGCACAAAGGATGCCTAAGTAAGAAACATTTGCTATGTGACTGCCATGTGGCTCAGTCGCTTGTAATCTATTTTGTCTAGTTGCACTAGAGGCCTTAGCTGGTCGGCAAATGCTCGCATATCCTCTCCTATTGCATCTTGGCCCGTAGGAGCCAGCACCTAAAAAAAAAAATTAAACCCAACATTAACTGTGAGGTACCTAACCAGCCAACACTCACAATTCCTCATCAATCTAGGGCATTGACAAGATAAAGAAATAAGTTCTAAGGTTTCACTTTTGATTTCGTATACTATTTCTATAAATATAGTATACATTATTCTACTAGTCAAGCCCTTTCATTTGATATTGAGGGAGTTTTGAAAAAATATGCAATCTGTCGCAGTCAACTTGGACCGATTTTCATCAAACATAGCTGAGAACACTCAAGTACACTGTTTAAACAAAACACACAAAATCAAAATGGGTATATCTGCCCTAGAGCTACACAGTCCCACACAAACATACTCATTTATATTAGGTAGGTAATTTTATTTCTATCTTCTTGTTTACCTTGCCCCTTTTGGTTTTTTGTGATGCATTCAAGACTCAAATTATTAATGTTAATAATGTGTTCACTTTTATGAGGATTATTTATTACTTACTTAATTGTTGTTGTGTAAAATTAATATTAATATTAAAAAAACTTGTTATTACTTATATTTAGATCTACTTTTAGTTATTACCTGTTTTGTGTACCTAATAACAATAAACAATAAACAACAACAATAAACAAGAGTTTTTATAGGAGTAAAAATGAAGATTAAATATTTATTTGTTACTAGTTTAATTGACTTTTTTGGCAATAATATCTAGGTGCATATCATCCAGTCTAGAAGTATCCAGAATATTCAACTATAAAATTGAGTGGCTAGTTTGCCTGATGTGAGTGACAGATTTGTCAAATAAAAATAAACTTACCGATAATTCCACAAGGTAACTTTGTGATATTGGTTCTGGGGCCATAGAACTCTGTGGTATTTTGAATACCTTGGCAACTGTTATCTTCATCCGACCCTTTCTGAACATGTACCCTGCAACCATAAATTATTGCAAGCAGTTTATATATCAATCCAAACAAAATTTAATCGTTTATTTTACAAAATGCCAATCTAGAATATATTCCTTATTTCAGGAAAATTGGTTAAGTAGTTTTTGCGTGAAAGTGAAAGTGTAACAAATATCCAGCCATCCATACAAACATTCACATATTTATTCAAATATTAGTAGGTAGGATTTGTGGCAGATAAGAAGGAAAAACTAATTTGTACAGAAACTATACCTGAAAGTATAGTTTATTAATGAAACTATGTCATAATCAAAAAAATGTATATAATAAAAAACAAAACACCAAATTTTTTTTTTTTGAAAATAATAAAAAAATAAAATAACTTATTTTATTATCAAGACGTATACACATCAAGGTTATTTAGATGCATTTTTTAGGGGATAGATAGTACATAATTAAAATAAGTTTGTATTTAGTCTGTGGCACTTGATTTGTTTTTAGCGGTAGGTGTAGGGCTGAGTGGCAATATCACATCTATGATTATGCAGTTCTTTAAGTATAATATTGAAATTTTTATATCATTGTCACACATGCTAATGCAGGTGAATCTCTCTTTGGAAACCTATTATTACCTTTAACGCTATATTCGTATTCAATTCTACAACCCAGCTCATTGAGAAATTCAAACAGCATCCCACTGCATGCAATGTCCAAAACACTCCTCAGAACAGTTGGCCTGTTCTTTTCACCATCTGCTTGGCCAATATACCTTAACTGATAAGGCATATCTCGTGCATCTAAAGCTTTTCTTACTCGTAACATGGAGGGTAGGGCCTACAAATGGAGAGAGGTTGTTAAAATATGCAAAACTTATTAATAAGCCTTCCTACTCCGTATTTAATCAAATTAAACATGTGTCATAGTATTTTCTTAAAAAATTTTGTGAAAGTAATATATGAAAAGGGGACTTGATTTCAGGTTTTAAAACAATTATAATAAGTTACAATATACTGAAAAGTTAATTCTTTGAAAGTTACTACTATGTGAGCACAAGAACAAATCTTATTTAATGGATATAGAACACAAACATACCTGCTGATTAGGATCCCTTAATATAAAGCAAACCTCCTGATCATCAAAAGTCTCTGGACCAGCATCCACATTATCACAGAGCCCACGAAGTCTATGGAGCAGCACTTCAACAGCAGAATCTAAAACAGAACCCTGAAAACATTTATAAGACTTTCATCAAGGCATAGTTGTATCACACAAAGTTACCTTGCAGAAGATCTCCAGTGAAAGTGCTCATCTAAGATCAGCACTCAGATCTAAGGGGCCACGTAAGGTTTGTAATTAGAAGACCTTGTATAAATGCACTAGGAAGGCTACCATACATCAGTTAGGTGTGGAGATAGATTGTCAAGTAGAAGGGAAGATCATCATCATCATCATCATATCAACCCATTAACGGCCCACTACTTGCTTATCTCCAAAACTGACTGATTTTGGCAGGACTTTCACTGGCAAAAACTCATGTCTTAGTATACCTATGCTCTATGCATTTTGATTTTTTCTAAAACGATACAAACAATGGATGAAGTTGCTAGTATTAATGTTCTCTTTTTTATCTACTGCCACTACTGGATCTCTGAAACTCTGAACATCTTCATCATTTTTTGAATCTCATATTTACAAAATATTATTATAAACATTATTTTAGGTTGTAATGACACTACATATACCAATAGTGTAAAATATGAAACAGTATTTAGCAAATACAGTGGCATACTTTTGGGTCGAAGTATTATTCTATGTTTATAAAATTACTGTAACACAAAACAATAGTTTAGAATGGTAAAATTTACTTCCTGAAAAAAAAATACGCCATCAGCTTTTCATACCTAAATTGAGTAAATTCTGCATTCAAACAAATGATGCAGACTGGCGTGCTATGCATACCGTTTTTGAGTTTTGATACCAATTTAGTTCGGAAGTTTTAGAATACTGACCCAGTCAGTATAAAAGCCACTTAACAAAACTCCATACAGTGTTTTGCAGTTTTTTAGACCTTACCTGCAATAAATATTCCTGATTGTGTATTATATTTGCTTTCACCGCTTGCGACAAACTATCTGTTGCAGTCATCGGAGGTGCATTTGCAGCCATAGCGTGTTGGTATCCTAAATTACACCAGCTTTTTAAATTGGGTATATTTAAACCACGGTGCAATAACTTCTTATTTATATAGTCTTCTTTTGATTTATGGCCTTTCGTAGTGCCAAAACAGCACAATGTACTTTGCCACTGTCAAGCGGTTTCGGTTGTTTTATTTGTATAATCGTGTCGGTGAAAACACTTTCAGAGATATGTTAAGGATCAGAATATTATAATTTACAGCTGTTCCTTCCAGTTTTCTTCTTTTGATTTATGGCTTTTCGTAGTGCCAAAACAGCACAAGCCACAATGGAGAATCTGGCATAAGATAGCAATTCACAGATTAAACCCTGTATGTATAATCTGTGATACAGCAGTGATAAGGATAAGGATAAGAAGAAGAAGAAGAACACCCTTAATCAAAACAAGAAGAAGAAAGAAACTTGTGACAGTTTAACCATTTTTAGAGTTCTCTTTCATTTCCATAAACCTTATTTTTATAATTTTTGTATTATACATAGATACCATAACCTGTGGGTTATCCTATGAAACTGGCTTTAGAATCTGTGATAATTGATGTCACCTGTAGTGTGAGGTTTCCATTGAAGACATGGCTTTATGCCTTACTTTAAAATTGGATATGAATATTGAGAATTAAATACATGGCTTTACGCCTTATTATGAGATCGAGAATATTGAACACAAGACATGACTTTTTGCCTAGAGACATGATTATTACACTGAAGATATGGCTGTACGGTGAAATACCTTTGCCTTTTCCCTATGGGAAAGAATAAAGAAAAAAAAGTAGTGCGAGGTTGTTTGTGTTTCAGATTTCATGTTTACATTTATAAGGTACCTCTACTAAACTAAAATTATAAATTGGCATCAATATGACGGAACACGTTTCCATAAGACTAGCGTCGGAAAGAGTTAATCATTGCGTCTCCTCAAGCAATGATACTGCCAGGTTTTATACTCCAGGAGAGGTTATAAGTGGAATGCAAGATTTCATGCGGTAAGATAGCTTTAATTGTTAACTGCTGAGTTTGAGCTAAACTGCACTTAGCAGAAATACAATGAGCGGCAAAGATTCTATACATTTTATTACTTATTTAAAACCTGAACAGATTTCATGAGGACATGGAAGAACTTTAGACTTCAGAGGAAAGGCAAGACAACGTAAACTTATAAATCAGTGGAATACTTTTCATAGCACATGAAAGATGGACTTTGTTTTTGTATCCAGCGCTGATTCTCGTCATTTTTCATTGCTATTTTATTTTACCCATTCAGATTTTCAGATTATGAATTCAGATTTTCAGTAATATGAACTTGGATTAAAAGATATTGTGTTATTAAAAGTTTTGTGTTTTATTGATACACATTATTTCTCTCTTAAGCGGTCATGGAACATATGTTGAAGAAGATTGCCTAAAATCATCAGTAGCAGGTGTAATGCAAAAAGTGAACAAATTGATATGTGTACGACCCTTGAAAAGCCGCTATGTGGGTGAAATTGGAGATGTAGTGGTTGGAAGAGTGCTTGAAGTGCAGCAGAAAAGGTGGAAAGTGGAAACAAATTCTCGATTGGATTCAGTACTACAGCTGTCTTCTGTAAACTTGCCAGGCGGAGAATTAGTTAGTACTTTTTATGGAATATTTTCATTGTTTATTGAATCAAAATAAGCAGGATTTTAACAGAAGTATGAATTAGTTATAGGCCATTGTAAAACATACATTCTAGTGGAAGCATTGAAAGATAGATGTTATGGAGATTCATGGAAGTGAAAAGGTTAAAAAAAAAATTGTGTTACTTGTCATTCTAAACTTTATTTATGTCAGACTGATGGTAGTTTAGGTTAAGGTCTGCTTTCAGGAGGTTCTCTGCTAAATGAATGAATGAATTGTGGTTACGATTATTTATTATATGTAGGACCAAAATCAACCACTTTAATATGATTTTATTATTTTTATTAGTGTTTTTAATAAATTTAAGATGAATATAAAAATTTTCGGAACCAACAGGATTTGAACCTGCGATTCGCCTGAGCGCTTTCTCCAATTAAGCTACGGTTCTCCTTACTCACTTTAATATGATTTAAATATTTATGGCTACAGAAAAAGTGCCTAGTATGAATAACCAAAGTGCAATTTATCCATATGTAGAATAGGGTCTAGTGTATTAATTTGATTTTGATTTAGCAATTGGATCAAACATCTCTAACCAGTATATGTAATATATATATTTTTGATTTGAGTGGTTCTCATAGCTATGTAAACTTGGCTAAATATGTCAACAGCGCCGCAGATCTGCAGAGGATGAACAAATGATGAGGAAACATTTAAAAGAAGGTGATCTTATTAGTGCTGAAGTTCAGAGTGTGTTCACCGATGGCTCATTGTCACTACACACAAGAAGCTTAAAGTATGGCAAGGTATGTACTTTATGCATGCCAAATTACTGGCAATACTTAATAATATCATTATTTATTTATTTTTATTACACAAACTACTAAAATTATTATTCTTCGCATCCTGAAACTCACATGAGTTTATTTGGACACTGCACATTCCTCTAAAATCTAATAACTGTCAATATATACAATATCATATTTTAACCAGTAAAAATCAATACGGTAGTACACTAATAAATCCAGTGTAGGTAATTCTCTGTACTGCGAGCCATCATGTGCGAGTAGATACGAGCACACGTTGCGCTTTAGCAAATCGTAAACATTGTAACCTAAACCAATACAAAACACCTTATTTATGTATATTTTGCAATAAATGATTATTACTATTATTAATATTGTTTAAATAAACTGATAGCCTATATAGTAATTTTTACAAGGGACTATGAAGTTAATGGTGATGTTAAAAATTTAGGGATATATGACATGTGTTAAGAATAACTGCCTTCTGAATAAGTGTGCGAGTGAAATTTGGCATTTTTGAGGGAGTAGTTTGTTTCTGATAATGGCCCTATGCTGATCATCCACTTTTTGTCTACTGACTGCCCACTACAAGTCACTGGTCACAATGAAAAGGGGATAGAATTTTACTTAGCTGCTCTATACTTCTAAAGATTATATGTTAACTGATTAATGCATTAGTCAGCGTGTGTGTAGGTATGTAAGTATATATAAAATCTGTATTATTAAGAAAACTACGAGTGAATCTAAATCTTAGGTACATTATTTATAATTTGTTGAAAATGGAGCCAAAATTTAAACTCATTGTAAATATATTGCATTCAAACTCCAACAAAAGTTGGAAGTTTACAGGATGTGTCTCCCGCATATCCTTAGAAGTGTTGTTTTGTTTATAGGCAATTGGTTTCTACTTACTATCAGGTGGTATCTACTTGATCTGTCAATTATTAATATAAAAAAAAACCTAATAATTGTTGTTAAAATTTGTTTGCTTCACAGTTGGCACAAGGAGTTTTGGTAAAAGTATTTCCATCATTGATCAAACGGAGAAAGAACCACTTTCACAACTTACCTTGTGGTGTGTCAATGATTATTGGCAACAATGGGTTCATATGGATCAGCCCAAAGCCTCAAGGCATGATGGTTGATGGGAATGAAGATGAAATAATTAACTATGAGATGCAGGTAAGAGCCAATACACAAAATTACACTATCAGGATTTAGTTATTTAACAGTAGTTTTCTAAAAAAGGAACAATCATGAAAACAATTTTTACGTTTAACATTTAATAATCATTTGTTTAATTTTGTTTTCTGGAGATTGTAAAATATCACTATGTTGATGAATATACTCTAATATACAGGTGCTTATATCATCAATAGCCTATACCAGTTCACTGTTGAATTAAAGGCATCACAAGACACAGGACATTGCTGTCTATTCTCAGTTATATTCTCTTAGTTAAGGAGGAAGAGGAGGCGTGGTGACAACTATTCTGATCTGTTGTTAGCACCCCGCAATTAACTATGATTAATAAATAAACGTTATGAACGTATATTTGTATCGAAATCATACCTGCTTACACCTGACTGCGATGAGGTACGGCCAGGTGCGCAACGGCAACCGTGATTTTTTTAAATCTTCATATAAATTACTGTGATGTAGACGATAGTCCAAATTTTCATAGGCAACCTGGTAAATATATACTCTTCTAATTATAAATATACATAAGAATTTGATTTTCAGCAAAAGACCGATGAACGAACTAATCCTGCAGCCGGATCTTAGACCATAATTTATATACTAATATTAGAAGGTTGTTTGTACATACACCACTACTAGACACATTAGTGTGGTGGTCGACACGAATAGGAAATACTTTTAGATCCGGCAATTTAATTAAGAGATTTCTGTACAGTCAAATCAGCTCCGTCTTTATAATTACTTTGTTGCTCACAGTCGTATCATTATTATTTTTGTTGACAGCCGGTTGACCGCACAGATAGAGAAATAATAGCAAGGTTGAAGAACTGTATCGCAGCTCTTGTTGCATCGAAAATGATGCTTGATGACACAAGCATTATGTTTGCGTTTGAAGAGAGCCTGAAGTATGAAGAGGTGAAGGAGCTTTTAGACCCCGAGGCTATGCTTGATATTGCCTTTCTAACACAACACAGACTTAATAATATTATGGAAGAGTGACATGAGTGAATTTTATCTGCTTTAAATGCTCTATATAAGATTCTAAAACAGTTGTCCTAATACCATAATATCGTCCAAACAGATACGTAATTTTGTTGAATTTTTTTTTTGATGCCTTCTGCGCAAAGGGTTTGCTCAACAGAAAGCCTCATTCTTACTGCTCGATGCGTGGCATCTGTATGAATAAAAAAAAAATAACATCGGCATTCACATATTTTATATCTAAAATTATTCCGCCGAGTACATCGGGATCGGGACCAACATTAAAGAAAATATTTAAATGAATTTTAATAATTGCACTATAAGTACAAAATGTAAATTACGTCTACAATAAATAATGCTTTCATTAATTTAGTCTTAGTTTATTTGTGTATACTCTGTTATGGATGATATAAGATTACTGAGACTGACTGTTTTAAAGTTACCAGTGCTAGTTATAGAATCTTTATTAGAGGACTCATATTAAGAGTGTAGATAAATTATTGTATACAACGGTTGATAATTAGGTATTCATGTGATACTATTATCTACATTCGTGTTTTAATACCCCTTATTATGGAACAGTTGCCCCCTTATTATGGAATAAAAAAACTATAGAAACAGTGCAAAATGAAATAACAAGATAAAGTTGCAGAATATTGCCGACTTGTTCAGGTTTTAGTTTTGCAAAATCATCATAAAATAAAATAAAATAAACAGAATCTTTGGCTTTTAAAAATGTAAATATGAAATATATTTCTGGATTCTAAACAGTTGATTTTTTTTGTTGATTCCGAATATTTTAGTTGGACGTACCCGTTCCTGACATGGCGGGATCGAATGGACAGTGCATCTTTGAATTTGTGTTGAATTTACAATATTTTTTTTGCGTCCAATATACAAAGGACCTTTTTGGCATGAAATGGTGTCTTATGAAGTTTTTTCTGGTTTTCCTGTTTTGTTTTTCTTGCCGAGAATTTTCATAAGATTCTTCGACATGTAGTACGGTTTCTCCGGGGAACCGTCGTTCCTCTCGCAGTCTTCCACTGCAACAACATAAAAGTTATTATGTAGGTAAGGAGTTAAAAGGACTAGGTACATGCAAAATCATACATCCCAAATATGCACTATTATGTATTAGCCTAGTTGAGAAAGCGATTGCATTGATCAAGTAACAACGAGTATTGTAAGCAAGTTCTGCTGCATATAAATAAATATACCACGACAAAACACAAATCGCCATCTAGCCCCAAAGTAACCGTAGCTTGTGTTATGGGTACCTACTGAGAACACTGATGAACATTTTCATGAAAAATATACATAAATACTTAAAATATACATATGAACAACCAGACACTGAATGCTCATCGCACAAACATTTTCCTTGTGTGTTTCCATTTTAGTTGTGGTAATCGAACCTACGGCCTTGGGTCAGAAAGCCTCAAATTTCTTTGGTCTGCACTGTATATTTCCTCTTCTATGTCGGAGGTGCCCAAATGTGAGACATTATTATGGCCTTTGATGATGTAAGTATACGATGATGAGCTACTTTCCCAGTTAATAAAAAATGTAAATTACAAAAAAATATATCATCTTTAATGCTGTATAGGTACTACAAAACATATGCGTTAATCGATAAAAGATTCATCAAGAGGCACAGGGGTGGACACCGTCAATTCCGAATTCCAAACTGCTACTAAAGAAATCTTTACAAAAAAAAACCTAATTTTATTTTTTGCCGATCACGGAATCGAACTCAGGCCCTGGTGATCCCTAGTTGAGCATGCTAATAGCAAGACTAACGAGGTAATCAATGGGTACACCCATCACAGATCGAAGCTTGAACAGTCGATTGTTGGACTACAAGCCTCGCTTGAAGCCGACCACGAAGTCGGGCTGACGTGCTGGTGACCGCAGTATATGGTAGTAGTAGCTCAATGCTACTACTACCGCTACTGCCGGTTCCCGTTTATATTCCCTTAGTCGCTCGTACGCAATCCACGGGAAGGAGAGGGGTGGTGAAAAACTGTATTATGATCAGCATGCGGCACGTTCGCAATGCGGGTACACACTCCAATAATACCTAATGTAAGTTTCCCCAAATAATTTCTACGTACAGCTATTTAGAGGTATCTAGTTGGTGTTAAGCGGTAGCCTTTTATTAATCTGAAGTTTGACGATTTAAATTAAGGCTCTAAATATGAAATATACTAGGTTGAATAAAAACTTACAGAAACATAGGAACAGTGTGTCTATAGCCATCGCGTAGACATCGAAAAATATGGTGCACACGAGGTAGGTTGCGATGCCGAGCACTAACGCAGGCACGCTGTTGTAGTTTAGACGCTCAACCTTCGTGTGTTCGTACAAGTAGTCCCATTCAAGTAAGTAGTACACAGCGAAACCGACTCCAATGGACATTAATAATTTTGACAACAAGAAGACGAAATCAACCACCTAAAAAAATATTTTGTTGTGTATCCTCCCAAAACTAACGGTGAGTTCCCAACGAGTCTCCCTCAATCGTTTCACATTGTGACTCGTTGGGAATGTTACTCATTGCTAAACTTTTTCTAATTACGGACTACGGTTCCCAACGAGTTACACCCAAGTGACAGTGGGACTCGATGGGAAAAGAAATTTGCCAACGTGTCACACTTATTTATTTATATAGCAGTTTTAAAGTTAGTTTTTTTACAGTTCCGGATTAATGCTTGAGAAGCGTTAGCAAGGAATGAAATCCAGGTTTCTTTGTGTGAGCGTTTATTAGGTTCAATGATCGCTCATGTTTGATATCAATCGAATATATTCTATCACGGCGCGATTGGGCGCACCAATTTCCTCAGAGAAAGAAAGACAGGGGAAAAACTTTCAAACCGGTTTCGCATTTTTACACTGGTATTTGAATGCGGTTAAGGTTCCGGTTACGTTTCTTTTACCGGTTAAATTGAAAAAAAACTGTCCTTAATAGTTTTCGCTCAATTAACCGGTTAATCAAAGTGAAAATTAAGCTCTTTTATTAATTGTAATTGCAGTGCCTGCGTACGCGCAAAGAAGAAAAGTGAAATTAGAGCCAACGATTAAACAATAGATTGAAGCTCTGCTTGTGTCCAGTTATTTCACAAACATTTTATTTTCATTTTTCGGTTTCTACGGGTTTACTTAGGTCAATTTGACGTAATTAAACTGTTATGATTAATTTTGAATTTTAATTATAATTTGATTTTTAATTTGTGATAAATACCTTGTCTAATACGACGACCCTAACAATGTTCCTCATCAATAATGAAAAAGCGTGGCTAGCACTCTTAAAGAAGTTATCTCCGCGTATGGCACACATAATGTACGCGTTCTTATTTATGAATTTCAGAGCTTTTTCCACGTAATCAAAAAAACACTTGCAGAGACACGTGGTCCATTTGGGAATAAATTTCCCTATATTGGTCTTTTTGCTTAATTGATTCACAATGAATTTTATTATTTGCACTATGCTTATTATTAGGGATCCCACTGCCACAGTACCTAAGTGATAACTGAAAGAAATGAATTGAAAAATTAACTGAAAATGAAAATAAACTAACTCAAAATATTTTGGCTAGTGGTTGGAATTTTCGTCAGCGTTGCACGAGGTCCTGGGTTTGATTCCCGGATTGGTAGTCTAGCTCTGATGTCGCTGACAGCTTTGCTACATCGCACAGCTCTGGTGGAAAGACACAATAAGTAGTTGTGTGAATATTCATGCTTACTGTATTTATTTATTATTAGATTCCTAAAAGATCCAAGTGCTAGTAATTTACAAGTAAACGAAAACATAACTATTATTTCTAGAAGTGGGGTTTAATTGTATAGCAACATTCCGCGAGTGTGAAGTGAGATGTTCGTGGGTCTTTTTATTTTTTTTGGAACAATACACTGCATACAATAATGACTGAATGAGGGTTCTGTATGTTCTTGTGTGTATGTGTTTTTAGCATTTTATATCGTCTCTTCTTCGTAACTAACTTGCAAAGTCTGCACTCTTGTATATGTAGGTATGTACAAAAGCTATATACAGCCTTTAAAAAGTTGGTCTTACCGAAATGTTTTATGTATTCCTGATGTAAGGGAAAAGAAAGGTAGGTCCTTCTTATTGAGGGTCCAGTACCACATGGAAAAAGTACAGGCAAATATCATGTCCGTTACTCCACTGACAAAAGCCCTCGTCCAATAAAAGCCGAATAAGTTTGCAACTGAAACAAGATTGTTATTTTTTTGACCTGGATGTTCGGCCAGCTAATACATTCGTTTTGTTCTTAATTACTGTAGAGGTTATTTGGAATCGGTTCAGTTAGTTCCGCGACCCGTTTAAAATTATAAGCACATATTGCCAAGTCGTTCTTTCTGCTTTTAAAAGTGCCGGCAACATTCAGTCGCAGATACAAAAAACAGAGACAAACCAGAATTTTAGCAACATGCTATTGGGTTGGGCATGCTAAGCAACCAATAGACTTTATTTTTGGCATAGAGTAGGAAACATTGGCTACTTTATATGCCTACCACGGGATTTGCAAAAAATAGTATATTTAGTTAATCCTAGATGAATAGGTTGCGTATATATATATATATATATATATATATATATATATACTAGCTGTTGCCCGCGACTTCATCCGCGTTTGATTTTGTTTTTTGATGTGACATTAAATTTTGTTGTAGTTCTAAAAAAAATTAAAGTATTCAGTATCGCTAAGCCTTAAATGAGCGGTTTGCTGCTGTCCGCTGAGGAGTTCTGTCCTCTATCTCCAACCACAGTTTGAACAAAATTAAATACATATTATAACATTTATAACCTCTAAAGTACAAAAAAAAATATTTAAATCGGTTATAATTTGTCGGAGCTTTTATGTAAAATCGTCAAAAACTTTCATCCCCTCTCCCAAAGGAACCGAGCTTAAAGTCGGTATAAAAAGTATCCTATATTAATATTACTTCTCACACTTCCAAGAATATGTGTACAAAGTTTCATGAGGATCGGAGAAGTAGTTTTTGCGTGAAAGCGTAACAAATATTGACATTTATAATATTAGTAGGGAAGTAGGGACAGTGATAGGTATAGGGATATATATATATACGCAACGCAATTGTTTTAGTTTGTTAACATATATATATATATGTATTATAAAACTAAAACAATTTGTTTACTGCATCACGAAAATAGCTGGTCGTTAAGGTGCGATATAATATTAGGCAAACGAACTCTTCTATTTACTTACGTTTTAAATAAACCAAGCCCGACTGCTGAAAAGGTAGTAAATAGTAAATTAGAATTGTGTCAAGAGTTTATAAATAGGTGTAGACGAAAACGGGATCTCTCCCTTATAAGAGCAAAGCGCACACCATTGCGCCAGCGAGGTCTTCGTGTTAAGAGTACCTACTGCTATATTCAGTATCTACTAAAGATAAATAATCTTTAAGATAGCTATAGGCTTTTAATGTAAGCTTTCATCTAAAGTTAAGGACACATAAGCATGGTACCTTATCTGCCATTATATGCAGGCACAAGCTATAAGTATAATTTGTCGACTCTTTATAAACTTGACAGTTTTACGTTATTCGAAAGTTATCCAGTTTGACAGTTTTACGTTATTGGATAGAAGCAGGCGTTACTTTGCGGAAATCCATGATATATTATCAAAATTAAGCTTAATTTGCTATACTCCGCGAAAAGCAGGAGAATCTGTGTGGTGTAATTTATAATTTCTTCAAATGCCGGGGATCTGTTTGGTGTGGAGTATAAGGATTGAAGAAATTATAAATAACACCACCCAGATTCTCCTGCTTTTCGCGGAGTATAGCAAATTAAGCTTAATTTTGATAAAGTTTTACGTTATATTATAGCCTCCAAAGTTTTTTAACTTGTCAAAATCAAAAATACTTTATTCAAGTACAGGACATTACATGTACAGGAGCTAACCTGTTCGGGGTATGGCAGTTATATTACACCCATACTCTAATCGGTTTCCACTCCACATCTGCATGGTACCGGAACGTTACGTAAGTGAATACTTAGCAGCACGTCTTTATTGGGAGGGCGGTAACAAGACATGGCCGAAGCCTCACACCAGAAAAAAAAAACCATTGAATAAAACAAAACTAAGCCTCTATTAAAATAAGCGACTTTGTTCGCTATGCAGTTGCTTACTTTACTAAGAAGGCTCAGAATCACTCAGCGGCCGATACGATGAAAATATTAGGAGTATAGAAATAAGGAGATCGTAGCAGAACTAGAGTTACCGACATAGCTCAGCGAGTTGCGAAGTTGAAGTGGCAATGCGCAGGGCACGTAGCTCGGAAACCGATGGACGTCGGGTTCCCAAGCTGAGGTGCGTGCTGGGATTCAAACTCACCACCGAAAGTTAAGTCGAAGTCCTACCCACTGGGCTATCACGGATGACAGATTACTCTGTATAAAATGACAGATTTATGCTAACGTGAATTTATGTGATGGTGATTGGTGATGTGTCGTTATTATATTTATTTAGTTATATAAAGCCTTTTTTATTATTGGCATACTGGAGAAATATGAAATAAATAAGTAAATAGTTAAATACTCACAATTTCTGAATCCTCAATAGTCACCAAAGCAACAAAAATCAATACAGTATAAGCAACGACAAGGCATTGAACCATCAATGGGAATATGGGGAGGAACACGGTCGATTTAATAGCCGTCACTGCTCTGAAAAAAAAAACTTTCTTACTTTTACTTTTTTACTGTTAACTTCTAGGTACAAAATAATCCATTTCATTGGAATTATAGTCCAGTGGCGTGCATAGAGGATATGCGTATGCACAGGGTATGCAGATGATATAAAATAAAAAAAACTCCAGTACGAGTTATAAAAAACTTAAGGACAGACATTGTAAGAGTTATAAAAAGCCTACCCTCAAGTATTTATAACTCGTTCCACGGCCGAG
Organism: Pararge aegeria; assembly: GCF_905163445.1. NCBI lineage: Eukaryota > Metazoa > Arthropoda > Insecta > Lepidoptera > Nymphalidae > Pararge > Pararge aegeria. Next base: position 6,485,030 of record NC_053183.1, read on the forward strand.
CTCTGTCACAAACAGCTCTACTACTAATAAGATAATTAAAATTTAAAAAAAAACTGTTGTATGTATAGGAATCTTATTTATCTCCTATGACAGGACGCCATATGGTGTGATATTAATGAAACATACAAATAAGCAAACAAATAAAAACAGGCTTACTTGCTTCCTTCGCGGATAAGTGCAATGGCAATAACTATCCGACTGCGCAAAAACAATATCACCAAAAGTAAAATCGCGAAAACGATAGATAGCGCGATTAAAATGGCACGCCATATTTTATAAGTCGGACCTAAACCAAACATCTTTATTATCTGGTTATTTTCTTTAGGGTGTTCCTTGTAGTATTCGAAGTTCGTGTAGCACAGGTACATGCCTAAAAAATAAAAAAAATTTAAACCCACTTTTTTACTCTTCAGCATAGGCAGGAGAAAAATATATTTCATCCGCTTATATACCGTGACAATGAATTAAGGGCGAATTGCCGCATGATATTTCCTTAGCGCATTTTATAATAATAGATTTCTTTTATATAATAAAAAAAGATGAAATTTAACTCAATTATAAACACATTAAATTAAAATAAAATCCAAAAGTGCACGCCTCATAGCGGTCATTCATATATTAAAAAAAAAATCCTAAAACAATAACTCAAGTTTTTAAAAATGAAATAACAAATAAAATTAATATCTTTATGTCTCACGCGATTTTATGAGACGAAATTTACATAGCGCACGCGCGAATCTTGATTTTCCACATACTCTTGCATATAGAAAAAATAGTTTTGGATAAATTATAATTCAACGACAGTACTTAGAACGCTAATATTAACTAGGAATCAGCACAGTGCATTACTTTATATAACAAAAAAAAAAAAATCCGGTAAGATATTTTTTTCGTCCAACTTCTCTGCCACATGCACGGATCCGTAAACACAGACACACGGACGTCCAAGAATGATTAGTTTTATTATTATTACAAGAATGATTAGTTTTACTATATTGAACAAGAATAATTGCTTATAAAATATATATCATATGTGCTAGACAGATTATTTAAACTTGATGTTAGTGCACTCATATTATCCTGTAAGTGTTATACTAATAAAAAAAACATCATTTAAGTTTTGAAAGACTGGGTTTTTTGACATTTCGAGAGTAGAGCATCACCCCACGCTCCTGAGGCGTGCAATAGGCGTCACGCCTGTCACGAAAATATATCAATAAAATTTTGTGAGCAGGAGAATAAAAAAAACAGTTCACGGGAAAATCCCCTGGCTGTTATCAACTTTTATGTTATTGGATTTTTTTTTATTTACTATTTGGACCTAAGTTAGACTGTTAATTAACTATTCATTTTATTATACTGAAGTAGGTATTATAAAATAAATAGTTTAAATATTAATTTTGGTACGACAGGTTTTTTTCCCCCAGACAGCGCAAATTGACTGTTTCAAGATTCACGTTAAATTTACGTGTTCTCCTGCCAAAGCATGGCAACAGAGAATAGGATAAGTTTATCCCCTTTTATTATACACATATATTTTGGATCTTATTTCCACACGTGCGTCGCAAGAGCAAAATGTCTTCTGCGCATGCTATGCTGCCCGTGCAGGTTTCTACCTAAATAATAATATATACTCACCCACTGCCAAAACAATAAACAAACTGCTAATTGTGATCCAGACTAGGGGCTTAATCACCCATTTCAGCAAGAAAATGTATGTGAAGCACAGTGCCACCATACAGAGTAAAGCTGCTGTCATGTACCATTTGGACTGTTGCAGATCCGCAATTATATTGGTCACTATCTGAACAGATAATAATATTGAACTACTGTACATCACTGTAGACGCCAGTAAAAGATGTAGGTATTGATGAACGAACGTGTGAATAATTAATACATCAATCAATGCCTAGTTGTGGCCAAGGCTTTTCCTTTTACTTTTTCCTAGTACTTTTCTCTCTCTTTTCTCAAGTAATACGCCCAAGTTAATCTAAGTAGTACCTAGGTAGATGATTTACTTAAAAAAAAATACTTTTCAATCAATGATCAACAACGTACAACAACAACAACGTACACTACCTATATAATAAAATAAATAAAAAAATATCAATATACCCACTTAATAAAAAACCACAACATTAAAATACCTACTTGACCTAAACCATAACGAAACAGAAAACCTTGTAAAATCAATTATAAATTAAATTGCAATAATAAATTAGAAATTGACAAAGATAACATGCTAAAATATAATCTCAGTCATACACACACAAACCCACACACACATACACGTTCTCCGCCTGGATTAAGCGATAATATAATTTAACACTATCATCATTATAATTTTAAGATTTTTTCGGTAAAAAGTACTGACAAATCGAGACTTGCTAGCGCGCACGATAACAGGCTCAGCTTAGTGTGCTCGCTAGCGATTTATTCTGTTATGACTTATAACAATATTTTACCTAATGTATGTAAAAAACAAGTTGTAACGTTGATGTTCAAATTAACTTTTTCATTTTCATTTTTTCAACGTAGAACAATTATTATTCCCGCGTTAAAGTGTTCATGTGTTTATTTTTTTCAATTTAAAACTTTCTATTTACAAGCCATTTCGAAATTTAAATGAAACCGTTAATAGGGTACTCCTTGATTGCCATGTTTCGGAGTAAGTTATTTTCTGACAACGTATTTAAAAGTTTAGCTTCGCCGTTTGCAACGCGTAGGTTTTTCGATGACCTCCCGCAACGGTGAGCGCTTTTAATTGAAGCAGGAGGTCCCGGTTTCGATTCCCGGCAGGGGGCAATTTGGGAATTTACAATTTCTGAATTTTCTCTGGTGTGGTCTGGCTTTGGCTGTGGCTAGTTACCACCCTACCGACAAAGACGTGCCGCTAAGCGATTTAGTGTTCCGGTGCGATGTTGGATTGAATTCGATTAGGGCATGACTTACATGTCACGTGACATGGACTGCTTTAACACTTACCACCAGGTGAGTTTGCAGTCAAGGGCTAACTTGTAGTGGAATAAATAAAAAAAAAAGTAGGTGTGGTTCACAAGCAATGGCTTATGATGTAAAATGCAATGTACTAGTTCGGTTCATGGCATTTTTTTATATTACATCATTACCTACATAATATATTCATATGATAACATATTATCATTACATATTATATTAAAATGGTCGTAATCTAAATCTGTGCGGTAACACAGCTTTCGTTACCAGTAGCAACAGGTAAAAAGTGTTCATTATGATTTTAGCATACCTGTTGTGAATGTTGCGATGTTTTGGTGTTGTTATCTTCTTTTCCCTGATTAACTACAATGGGAAAGCACCGGCCCAACACTGTAACAAAAAGCACGCTTCGATTTGAACGGTTAGTTGTATTTACGGATTAATTGTAATTAGTAACATACATGTTTACATGAAGACGCCGTACCCACCTACCAAAGGCACGTAGTAGACCTGAATACTGCAAAATACTCCTGGAAATCTAACAGAAAAGTAATAACTAAATACTTATAACACCTGCTTAGGTACTTAGTTTTTTGTTACCTGGTTTGCTGTGGAGCACATATTTAGCGCAAGTATCTTTATCCATGTGTTCAAGAGCTTGTTGGGCATTCAGTGTCTGAATCTTTATATCCTCGCGACAAACCATGGCAGACTTCAATTCATCGAATTTCTCCGGAGATTTCTTTAAAATAGTTTCCAAAAACACTGTTTTTTCCGGACATTCTTCTACGCATACCTATGAAAGCAGAAAATATACAGATAGTTTATACTTATAAATTATTGGGATCGAGGAATACATAAAAAAATATGATTCTTGTATCCAGTGGCGTGCCTTGTGTTTTGAAGATGGGCAAGCCCTAAAAAAATATATTAAAGTGTGTCCGACGTACGGCTTTCAGACACATTAATGAAACCCAGAAAACGATCATGAATGTCGTATATTATCTGAGTAATACCTAAGAATTGCGCATAACTGTTCTCTCTTGCTAACATCGGGAGTTTCATCTATAATTACCGAAACAAATGATGTCAAATTAATTTCAAAATCGAGGCGAGACTTAGTTACATCAGCTATGGAATAAATAATATCATTTTGAATTTTATTAGATAAATAACTCGGCCCGGATTTGCCAAGTGCGAAACATGATACAAGTTGTATCATGTTTTGTTAAAATTGGCAGTAGACATACCTATACATATTCTTAGTTTTTCAGGTAATTTTAATCTGGTTCTAAATCTATCAATATTTAAAAAATGTAAAATAAGTATTACATCATGTAAGGGGATTAGTTAGATCTCTATCATCACTGTAATTATAAAATTTCCCTCTTAAATGAAGCAGAAATAAAAAAAAAGAGAAACGTGATATTTTTATGGTAAATGTTAAATAGGTAACTGTTAACGTACCTACATTAGCAATATTTACAAAATGCATTACTGAGTTTGTGTTATTTAAAGAATTTTAACAAAATACCCAACAAGGAAAACATGTTTTCCTGTAAGTATTTATAGGACCCAAAACCGTTATTGTTTTATTTACATTTTACAATATTGCTTTCATTTACCCAGTCGATCAATCTTTCTGGATTAAGCTTTCAGGGTACTTATTATTACTACTTAGCTGATGGGTCATAATGGTACCTACTCATAATAATAAAAATCTTTTATTGATCTCTACTTTAGGATAGATATCACGGCGCAACAACATACACTGCGGGTGTACAGTCCGCGAATAGTCTTTGAAGTAGCCGACGCGACGCTGCCTTTTGGCATGCGCTTATTCACAAATCTTTCATAATAATGTAGCGTTTGCGAGCGATTTGTGAATGCGACTTCAAGTCAATTCAATAATTTAGCAAACTAATTTTGAAAATTTAAATAATATCAAATTCCTCGGAATAAAGTAATGATACCTTCCTATTTATAGATGGTTCTAGACTTTCCTTATTGAAAGAGACAATAGAAGGCACCTGCAAGCTACTTTTCTAACTCAGTGCATAGTTACCTCGGTTCCCAGCCGATATATACCTAGTGTCAATGTCATAGACGTCATTTCGGTTAACAACTACTGATACCACAGACTGCAAAGTAAGGGTTTCACATTTGTTCGTTGGCAACTTAAAATAATAACATACTTAATAATATAGATGGTTTAAAATCTCTTTTTGTAGATACATACTGTTGAAGTTCCACATCCCAGTACACTTGTTAGGAAATCCGATGATAAACACTCAGTGACATCTAAATAGTTTAAATACTTCTTGTTTTCAAGGCCTGGGTCTTTCCCGCAAAATTTATTTTTCGAGTTTATAGGCGAGACCAACATATATATATTGCCTTTTGTCATACCTGTTTAAACAATGTTTCATTACTATAGGTGATAAACTGTCTTGTTAGTCAAGTGGTTAGAGCATTGGTTTCCAACCATATCAAGACAACGGCTATTAGTTAAGAAATTAGTCACCGCGGCGTGGCGTCGCTCCGAAACCTAGCTAATTAAAATAGATAGTTTATTGTTTATTAATTGCTTGATGTACATACATAATAGACATGACGCCCCGCCGGGGCATTGCAATAAAATTTGTCGACAGTTACTTGTTAGTTAGCAGTTAGGCGCAAAAAATAAAACATCCTTACATTTATTATATTTTGAAAATTTTGACCGGGGGATGCTTTATAATCGATACTGAGTCCAAAACAGATTATTATTTAATTTTTGTCTGTCTGTCAAACTACGGAACAGATTTAAATAAAATTAGGTTTCCTTCGGGAAATGGGATGAAATTTTTTATCAGTTTTACTTCATATCTCCGTTAAATTTGCACCGATTTTAATAAATTATTTTTTTATTTGACTGTGTGTACTATCAAGCATGTATTTTCTAATTTTAATGAAGATCTGATGAATATTATCGGATATCGAGGACATAATTCTTCACAGATAACAAGATTCTTCACAGATAGCAAGTTGCAAGGCATATGGGATAACGATCGAATGCATGCGTACCATCCTACTAATATTATAAATGCAAATGTATGTATGGATAGATAGATGGATGGATGTTTGTTACGCTTTATCGCCACATCGAATTAACCGATTTGGCTAAAATTTGGCAGAGATACTTACAGTAGGTACAGTTTGGAATAGTTCTTTTTATCCCGGAAAAGCAAACAGCTTCTACGGAGAAATAGCGGTGCTAGCTATTTTTCCGCATTTGTCTTTCAAAATCCGCGGAACGAAGGTTCAGATTGACGTGGTTCTTTGGATAGGCATATTGCAATATAAAGCTTTTAAATTTTGTTTGGTTGAACACGCTAATAAATATTTTTATTTTTATTGATATTTTGGAAGTACAGAAGAAGCGCTTTGCGGTGCACCTCTGTACTTTCTACGGCGTCCAGGTTGGGAAACCCTGGGTAGGGGTGTTCGGCTGCGATCACCATATTAAGATCCTATTTGCTGTTTGGCGTGCGGCGATTATTACAAGTTAGTGATAATAACCAGGCTCGCGACAAAACGAGCTTTCCGAAGATTTGGGCTTGTTATTATTACTACACTACTTGAATTGATAATAACAAGGACTGGCTTAACGAACTCTCCGAGAAACGGGGGTAAACAAGGCAAATTTTCTAACATTGGGCTGGTACTACGAGAAGCAGAGATCACTTTTTAGTGATAAGGCCGCCGAATTGTACAACTTGAGTTTAATGTGCCGTTTTATGTCGTCGTTGTTGTGATTGTGAACCCAGGATCTTGTGATGAACATATTCAACAAGCGGCAAAGTGTATTCACACAGGAGTGCTCCGTCTCGTGAGCCATAGAAAATTGGTAATAAGTTTGATTTGTGTGGAAGATAAACTTACTGTAGTATCCGAGATAGCCCCATCCTCCCAGGAAAATTATAAAGAGTATTAGCCCGAATATGTCTGTGCAAGATCGGTTTGTATTGATATCGGGCCTAGTTGATATCCGTTTTTCTGAAATGTAATCATTTGGAAATGCTATTAATTTTCAACTATTACGTACATGATGTAGCTGTTGCTCGCGACATATCGTTCGCGTTCTATTCGAACATACATGACCGGGAGAGACGAAATAAAACTAGCCACAGGGAGCCGCTGGACTTAAATATGTAGGTATTATTATACCTAAACAAAAATATTCTTCTGGTGCCGATTCTGTTGCATCAAACTTCTCGGTAAAAACTTAGTGAAACAGACCTGCCAGAAGTTAACGTTTTACTTTGTATCCCTCAAAATAGGATAGCACTATTTTTAAACATGTCAATTAAAGTTCAGTTAATTTTCAGGTACTGAGATATTTCGAAGGCAGGTATCTCAACGATTACGGATTGAAGCGAAACATGACCATTAGATATAATATTCGTCTTCGCTCTTGTTCCTTCGTTGGTCTACTTGTTGGAAAACTGCCGAGGTCATTGTGTCTCCCAAGGCGCTGTCATAACATCCGTTTTACAAAATGCCACAAAATCCACCGTAAAATAGAACACTCAAGCTCAACCGGTTGATTAATAGACAGATCTATAAGTACAATACATAAGATTTGCACTTATATAGGTAAAGAGATATTTAATGCCATTGAGTAAATCAAAGATTCTAAAAAAGATTATCTAGTTTATAGGACTAAACTAGTCGTAGTGGACGCAACTCAAAACCGACAATGGTAGTCCTATTGCTTCTTAAAAACCTGTGATCTTGGGCGATGTTGAGAACTTCTTTTGACAGTTATCGATACTAATATTAAGAATGCGAACGTTTGGATGCATGTTTGTTACCCAATCACGCCAGAAGCAAAGAACCGCTGAACACAAACGGATGAAATTTAGCTCCTAGGCTACTATTAATTCTATTTTTTTTTTTATTGCGGTTTCAGTGGGTTAGATTTTTATTTTCGCAGCGTGACAAATTTTTTCATAGTGGTATTTCAGGAGTCAGAAAATAATATAGGCAACAACACATTACAATAGAAACCTGTCTAAACCTGAAATTCAGAAATGGAACATAGGCACATAATAACTCACCACAGTCTGATTGCATTTTCATTGGAGTACTTATTTAATTATTGCGAAATTAAAACATATTTAACTTTAGTTAGACTCGAGATAAACTTAGCACAGGTCCACTGTATGATAGTATCGTGCATTAATTACTAAAATATATATTGTAAAAGTATCCTTAGGGAAAAACAAATGTATTTCCTGATAACACGGGCAACGGGTTGCATACCTACTACTTACTACTAAATAAAGAGGAAATATTTTTGTGTTTGAACCGAATAGGCTTCGAAATTAGATTTTACCAATAGAAAGCTACATTATCAGGAAGTATGATCGGCTATAGTTTATTTCGAAAACAATTTGAGATCCTTAAGAAAATTGCAATAACGTAACCTAAATTACCTTCCTAGCTAGCTAGCTTCCTAAAATTTTGTCTTTCAAATTAATTTATTTTTCGTGAGCTGAGAAAACTATTCACGGTACATAAACTATTGAAGATACATTAAGTATGGTTAAGGAATTACCTAAAAAATATCGGAAAAACGCACCCCGAGAGATTTTAAAAAAAGTTAATTAAATAACGCGCACGAAGTCGCGGGCAACACTTACGACACTTATAATTTTATAAACCGTTGTCACTTAATCCTAGATGATGACTTAGGGACGTCATCACAAAAATATTGTATACTTAAATTAAATTATAAAGAAAATCTTAAAGTAACGAAAAAAAGTAACAAAATGTAAATCCCTTCTCACAGTTATATCCACTCGATCTTAGAGCATGAACGCACGGATGGAAATATTATCCAAATAATATACGTGTTATGTGACTGGTGTTCACATTCAACTTCTCTTTTCCACTGTTGCGGTACTTTGACAGGTGGACCAGTAAACTTTATCCCTTGTCAGTGGATATAATAGAGGGATAAGTACATTTTTTGTCTCTACTTATGTTATTGGTGCTTGCTGTATTGATGATGCTTACGAAATGTGATGAACGAAACTGAAATCTTAAGCGAAATTATTCCAACACCAGGGTTAATGGTCGTAACATAATACAAAACTGAACTATTGCACGACCTACGAGCGATTTGCTTTTGTCTTTCTTTAGTCTTGTCTTATCCCAGAAGACCTTTATCAGAATTTTACCACTTCATAGGTACCTACAGCCATTTCATAGCATACTTAATACTCTTTTTTAACGTCCGTTTAAAAATAAAAATGCCATTTTAATTGGAAATTTGTAATAAATAAAGTGTACATACAATCATTAACATCATACCGGATATACTTAGTAAATCACAAAATAAATATAATATGTAATTGTATAACACGTAGAAAAATGAGGTAGGTAATGGTTTAGATAAGGTCCTTCCTGGGCACATTCGATAATAATCTACATCATAAAATCTAAGAAAATACATGTAAGTATACAAACATCACGAATAAAGTAGGTAGGTACTTCAAAAACTCTCATAAAATTATTTCTATTATATCATATAATATATACGTCATAAGGTATATACCTAATCATATATACCTTATGATATTTATGTGTTATGTCTAAAATCTCTATAAAGTATTATTTGGCTTTGCTTTAATTTATTATTTAAACCTCATAATTTCCTTTTGTCAGGGTATAAGGCTAGAGCCTAAGAAAAAACAAATAAAACTGCCAAGTGCGAGACGGATGGACACACAAAGGGCCACAAAAACCCTTAAATATTTGTTTTATTATAATTATTTATATTTAAAGTATGTATAACTAAATATTCTGAGACTAAATCCTGGCAAAAATGTTGTTTGGGAGTGCCTTAAATAGTTATGTGATTCTGTTTTTTTGTATTTCATGTCATAGCGGCAACAGAAATACATCATGTGTGAAAATTTCAAATGTCTGACTATCACGGTTCATAGAAGTAGCCTGGTGACAGACGAACAGGCAGAAAGGCAGATAGACAGACGAACGGACGGCGGAGTCTTAGTAACAGAATCCCGTTTTTAGGGTTCCCCTTCGGGTAAGGAATACTAAATAGTGCGCGGCGGACGATTTCACTTTCTTTTGAAATTAAAGAGAATTGTGTGGAAAACCAACTGCACCGCTGCCCCTTAATTCGTGTGCAACCGCCAAGTCAAGTCCGAATCAAAACTATTATTTATGATTTCTTCTCCTTAATTAATGTTTTGTCATCATAGAAAATATCACAGGTCACAAATAGCAACTGTCAGAATAAATGCTCCATACCTACACTTCTGAGAAAATTCGCGATAAACTAACCTAATCTATGATTTGTTATTCTTGATTATTATTTTTTTAAAGCCTCCATCGTTTGTTTAAAGAACATCTTAAGCGAGCAAACGCAATTTAGTTTTGCTTTCATACGATATAGGTAAACTTGCCACTTGTAAATTGTTTTACTCAGCTAAAAGAACAAGAAGATAGCTACGTTATTAAAAACAAAATTGGAAACATTGCCGATCACTACAAATTCGTAATTTTTTCGTTTAAAAATGGCGCCAAACAACCGCCATATTGATTTTTTTCAAACATATTATGTATAATCAATGCCAGTGTCTTTTGGGATAATGTAAGGATTCTAACGATACCTACATCAAAATGTTTTCAGGCATTTAGAACTTGTGTGTGGAATAAAGAAACTTAAACACATACATACAATATATCTGATAAAACATTACACTTCACTCGCACTTCTTTTTTAAGCAATCGTGAAAACATAGGCTTGAAGTTGACATAATTTTTTAGGTATTTAACTATGCGTAAATCATCTTGATATTTTATTAAAATATGAATTCAAAAATCTAAAAACCTATAACGAAGTAAATATTCTCTTAGTTGAGAATACAAATTGGTTTATTTATTTTTCAATAACGTAGATTTTTTCAATCATATTTAGATTAAAAGACACACATTTGACATTCGTTAAGATTTTAGGAATATTAGGGTTGGTACGGATTTCAGACTCGCTAAAGCAGGGACCAAATGTACCTATATAATTTTGGTGAATCTTACAGCGTGCTCCAGACTATCTCTATGTATACTACTTCTAAGTTTTGTCAAAAAATTTCTGCCATATTTATCACATAATATATTCAAACCTGCTACCGTTTTCTTTAATTTATCTTACTTTACATAACGGGTGGTTTTTATAAAAAGCGGATCCTTGACGGCGCGGCGACCAACTATGTAATCCTCTTTGCTTTGATTGCAAATTTTGTATAGGTACAAATGACAAGTCACCACCGGTTAGCAAATAACAGAATACGGGAGGTAAAATTCAGTAAACTTTTTTCGGTTGCCTAACTATTTTGGCCAGACTATTATAAGAGTAGAGGACATATAAAAAGTTATACAATATTAAATGTCATGAATAAATTGAACAATTTATCACAACACTTTTATTACTTTAGAAAACTGTCTTAACTTAGGTATTTAAAACTATATCTTTGGCAGTTTAGAATGTCTTATGTGTTTTTTTTGTTTCTCTTGCCGAGGATTTTCATAAGGTTTTTCGACATGAAGTACGGTTTTTCCGGGGAACCATCATTCCTCTCGCAATCTTCCACTGGAACAAATCAAAATTTATAAAGTCTCTGAAGCAGGATCGGTTTGAGTGGAAGATAAAGTTTGAGTTAAAAGTTAACTATGAAAAATACATTATTGACTATCCTAAGTTATAAGATAATCTACATCAAAATAAACACCTCTTACTGCGTACGTAATGGCTTATTAATACAGTAAACATGTATTACGTACATACTAAATAAGCTACATCATCATCTCAACCCCAGGACGGTCTTTTATAGGGGTTTCGACTCGCTATGCTTCTCCGCCTGGTATGGGTCTTGGTCTATCACCGTTTACACCACTGCGCTTTCCAGTGCGGTTCTCCGACCTAGATATCCGGTTCTCCGGTTAACATCTGCGTTGGTAGACCCGTTCGTGGATGACACACGAGATCTTAAGAGTCTCAGGGAGTCGCTGGATGCAACCAGAGCAGGATCGTTCAATTAGTACAAAATATATACCCAGTGGTCATCCATGGGTTGATACGATGATTATATACATAGGCTACTTTTGTTTAGAAAATCTAAGTAATAAGGGCACAACCTGCCATGGAGATTGTAATAAGGTGAATGAGAGATGACAAGGGGTATGATTTTCAAAGTTCATGTCATTAAACATAGCAGTAGAACTCCTTTTGGGATGTTGTTATTTACTTAGAAAGGATTACAGTAACAGTCTGTTGGGAAATTTAGTTCTTTCTTGAAGTTAGTAATGGATTTACCTAAATGAACTGTTAGATTAAATGTTTTTTTTAAACAACCTTAGACAACCATATATATGATACTTATGTGTAGTACCTACCATCTGATAGAGGATGAAAATTTATAGGCAAAAAAATTAAGTATTAGAAACGTGGGTAAAATCGATTCTAATTGCTAGAGAAATATAAGGAGGTACTTACAGAAACATAGGAACAGTGTGTCTACAGCCATTGAGTAGACGTTGAAGAATATAGTGCATATGAGGTAGGTTGCGATGCTCAGTATGATTGCAGGCACGTAGTTGTAGTGCAGACGCTCGCCTTTTGTTACTTCGTACACGTAGTTCCATTCAAGGAGGTAGTACACAGCGAAGCCCACCCCAATGGAGATCAAAAGCTTTGAGAGAAAGAAAATAAAGTCGGCCACCTAAAAATCATAAAAAAATTGTTAGTATTATCTTTTTTTATATTTGCTTTCTTAAAAACAATATGCGGTTAAATTAAAAAAAAATTGAATTCGGTTTCGGCAACAAGTTTCGCGGTTTAACATATTTATACCAAAATAAATAAAATTTTACTTAAACTAAACAGTAAATACATTTTTGTATAAATATGTTATAGCACATAGAAGTCAAGGTCGTTTTCAGCAGCAAAAAAATTTGCAACTAGTTTGGACTAGTTGCAAATTTTTTGACTTTGATAGAAAATGAAAATGAGAGTGTTCCCCGAATAACTGAATACGTCTGCGTACCTCTTTCGAGTGTACATACGTAATGTTATGCCATTTTGTGAAGAGTTGCGGCGTCTGTCTCCGAAACTTTCAAAAATAATAAACTTTATGAAGGTAATCGATTAAAAAAGTTATCCAATTTTTAAAAAACGTGTTATGTACAAAAAAAACGTTCAGTTAAGTTAATATGACCTCTCCCTTGTAAAACGACTTGTATTATAGCTCGCCAACTTTTTGTCTAACCACCTGCAAAAAATTTTACTCTTAAATAATACTTATCGTAAATTTGTGTTCTTTTTGAGAAATAAATGTCTTTAAACCTAAACTAATTATAATACCTACCTTATCCAATACGACAACTCTAAGAATATTCCTCATGAGCAATGAAAACGCGTCACTGGCGCTTCTGCAGAAGTTCTTCCCGTGCACAGCGCACATAATGTAGGCGTTCTTATTAACAAACTTCAAAAAGTTCTCCAAGCACCAAAACATGCATTTGCAGAAACACATCACGCATCTCGAAATTGGATTGTCGTATTTTTTGACTTTGTGATCGATGTATTCCAGGATTACTCGAATAACTTTTACTATTGCAATTATTAAAGCTCCAAACGCCACCGTTCCCAAGTGGTAGCTGAAATAAACATAATTTTGGTTTTATAATAATATATGTATATGTAATAATAGTACATAAGTTTGGTGTTGAATTTTTTGGCTGCGCAAGTTTGATTGAAATAATTAACGGTTGGAGGTCTCTTTTACGTAAAAGGCAAAATGATTTTTAAAATCAACAGCCTATAATATTATAGTTTACGGCCGAACCGGCAATGTATAAAATATTAATAGTATAATAAGCAAAATAGCCTGTAACAGTCCACTGCTAGATGAAAGGGTTGGGACTTGGGAGGAAATAGTAGACACCAGTAGTATCACAGAGTACGCTTCCGCCCGTTCTCTTCTCAAAATAAATTGAAATAATGTATATCCCTACGTAATGTAGTTTTTTAAATTAAATAACAAAATTATATATAATTAATAATTCAATTCTACTAATCAAGCCCTTTCATTTGATATCCATATTGAAGTAGAAGGGGAGATGACAACTGTATCATCTGCCGTCACGACTCGGCACCACACAATATAAATTTACCGGTATGTTATTTCTTAAACATAATAACGCTATTTCTGTCTACTAAGTAGCATAATCTTTTTTTTTTTAATGTTTATAGACGAGTGCTTAACTGCAATCATACCTGCGTGTAGTGCGCTTGCCTAGAAGATGCCTATTCACTCTTGATTTGAAGGTACTCATATTGTAGGAACTAGAGAAAATGGAAGCTGGAAGAGAATTCCAGATCCTAGCGGTGCGGATCAAAAACGAAGATGCGAAGCTATTCAAGAGTCGAGTACAAGACCATCTATGATGATTAATCGTACTCACCGAAGCGTTCTATGAATTCCTGAGGTAAGCGCGAAGAAAGGCAAGTCATTCTTATGGTAAGACCAGTACCACGTTGAAAATGTACTCGCTAACATCATATCCGTTACTCCGCTGATGAATAACATCGCCCAGAAAAAACCAAACACGTTGACCACTGTAAACGAAATAATCAATCAAATACAGTGAAACTATACATACATGGTTAAAAGAACAATATAATAATAAAAACCGAAAGAGAACTAGAATCTTCTATGAATATTGTGAATCGTAGAAATTAGAGTGGTCGCAACGGCTCAGAGATTTGCATGTCGAGTACATTTATTCGTCAAATAATGCAGTTATTCTGAGTGATCTGCTGTCCACTAAAAACTTCTGTTTTCCATTGCTGAAAATCATATATTTGTGATATCCTCACGTCTGGTAGAAAGAATAGTATAAATGAATCGTTAAAATTGGTTTCCTCAATAGAAAGTACCTTCTTACCTATTTATTCATTGTATAAATGAATAATAATCCTTTCATTCATGAAAATATTCATCTAAGTATCCATAACACAAGCTACGCTTACTTTGGGGCTAGATGGCGATGTCTGTATTGTCGTAGTATATTTATTTATTTATTTACCTGACATTAAACATCGACGAAACATAGAAACAAAATTGTACAGACATTAAGTCAAATTAAGTATAATAGGTATAAATAATTTAAACGGCTTACGTTGCATATAAATCACGTTGTTTGGATTCTCGATGCCGGTGAAATGGCAGGAAGCCAATTGACAAGGTAAAAGCCCATTGACGGAACTGGTATCATGGCATTTCTCTACGAATGTTAGTGGATTACACGGGGCCCCCTCCTGAAATTAAAAAACAGCATTTCTATCATGTAGGCCGACTTCCCAGGAACTTAGAAATTATCCAATTCCTCAATATAAACACCTCGCTCTGAGGCGTTCCATTTAAGACTTGAAGTGCGAGCGAGAGCGCGGAACGAGCGACAATGAGGCACAATCGGCGTCCGCGTTCGGCAGCGCTCGAAATCTGTCTCTCTCTTACTTGAATGAGCGATGCGTCCGCGTGGACAGCTGCTATACGTAAAGTGAATGTGATGTCAATTGTTTATAGCAACGATGATGATAGAAACTATGTACATTATAAAAAAAATTACATAATTGTATTTATGCGTACAAATAAATGTAACTTGATCAATTCAATTGTGATTTCCATCTACCTACTTTCTATATCCATAAAAAATATCTAGCAAACAAATAAAATTTAAATTTTCGTTTGAAATGCAACCATTCCATCAGTATTCTCTTATGACGTTGTCACGTTTAACTATCGTCAGTAAACCGAGTTTACTGACAACCGATTTTTTTAATCGCGTTTCTTTCTGGAGTTGAGGACTGAATTATGCTTGACTTAGCCCCAACGGAGATTGCCAGGGCACTCGAAATGCGAAGAAATGGTCAAACCTACAGAATGATATCCAGAGTTCTTCGTCGACCAGATTCAACGATCCATCGCAGTATCCAACGGTTCAAGGAGACCGGTACTTATGTGAGAAGAGCAGGACAAGGCAGAAATAAACGCACTTCGAGTAGGGATGATCGTTTCATTCGGCTTTGTGTACGTAGGTACACGGCCGTTTGACGGCCGTCCAAGCCCGACAAGAGTTAGAAGCAGTCCGGGGTGTAACCGTAAGTGAGCGTACGGTGCGAAGAAGGTTTGAAGAAGCTGGTTTGGGTTCATTTGTGCCCGCGAAGGCTCCAAGGTTCGAGGTAAATCATCGTAGAAACAGGTTTTTGCTCAGGAACATCGACTTTGGAACGCGGACCAATGGAGGAAGGTATTGTTTAGTGATGAGTGAAGAACTCTCTTAAATCAAATTGACGGCAGGCAAAGAATATAATTTTGTTTTTCATGCAAGATAATGCAAGCTTATCTTAATGATATGAATATCACTGTTATGGAGTGGCCGGCGAGATCACCGGATATGAACCCAATAGAGCACGTTTGGGACTTGCTGAAAAGAAAAGTTAAGTCCAGCATTCCAGCTACTGCCAACGTAGGTGAACTGCGAATCGCCTTAGTTGAGGAATGGCGGAGGCTATCCCAGGAGACCATCGATAACATCATTCTCAGTATGCCTAGACGGGTAGAAACTTTAATAAGAGCACGTGGAGGAAATTCGCGATATTAATCACGATTTTTCTAATTTAATTAATTGTTATTTTCGTATTAATTTTCACTTCCCGGTTAAGTACATGAAACGTTCCATAATGTACCATTTTTCACAAATAGCCTTTACTTGCAAAATCTGTTCTTAATGTGATCTCATTTTAAGTAAATCAAATTAAACTTTAAATAACAAAAGAAGTGTAGTAAGTAGATTTTAAAATAAAATCATATTTTTTTAATTATGGACCTTTTTTTTGTGTTCTACTAAATTAAGGTTTTGGATAGCTCGACTCTACCTACTTTATTCAAGTAAGTTTTGGTTTCTTAAAAAATATTTTTTGTTGTTAGTATGTTTATTAGAATATTTCTAATTCATTTTACATAAATCAATAATTTACCTCCGTGTATACCCCGTCGCAACTACACGAAGTATCATTTTGCAGGTTCACGACGCTGTAGGCCGACTCACCAACCGACAGCAAAAACATGAGAACCAAAATCCCATAAACAATGATAGCGCATTGGAAGATCCAGGAGAATATAGGGAACAAAATTGTGGATTTTATTGATGTAACGGCTCTGTAACATACAATATTTTTAACAACAACAATACTTTATGCTTTATATTAAAATGCACTGAGACGAGTATTTGGGTAATAGGTACTTTTTTTTCGACGAAAATATGATGGACGGCAATAATTTTGCTGTTTGTTGGACATTGCATTATTAGATATTATAAATACATAGGTTATGGATATCACAACTTTGTCTCTCCGAAAAACTCAACACAAACAATGATTGAATTAATTACATACTTATCAAATAGTTCGTCGTTGTCTAAATTCAATATTCATTTATTTCAAGTAGGCCTAATATAAGCACTTTTGAAACGTCAAGTCTGTCTGTTAGTAGTTACTCTACCACCGGTTCGGAAGGCAGATTCTACCGAGAAGAAGCCGGCAAGAAACTCAGAAGTTGCTCTTTTCCAACATCAACAATTTACATTTTAACATTCATTTCTTATCTTATGAGAGATGAAAGCGGAGCCGGATGCTTTCAAGCAACCTTGTCATTAAGGAATTGTATAGATATAGTATAGTAACCTCGCTGTAATAAATGTGTTTTAACATATTCTTTAAACTTATGCATTGGTAGGTCCAAAATTACCTTAGGAATCATATTATAAAAGCGTGTACTCAATCCCACAAATGACTTCTGTACGAGTACCTTTTTGACCGGGGGATGCTTTATAATCGATACCGAGTCCAAAACAGATTTTTATTGAATTTTTGTCTGTTTTTCCGGGCATCACGTGAACCATACTGAACAAATTTAAATAAAATTTTGTATAGTGGTAGCGGATATTCTGGGTCAACTTATAGGATACTTTTTATCGCGATAAACAATAAGTTTCCTCTGGGAAATGGGAAGAACTTTTTTATCAATTTTACTTCATAGCTACGTTGAACCGATTTTAATAATTGATTTTTTTATTTGAAAGTTTACTATACAATCAAACATGTATCTACTGTTTAATTTTAATGAAGATCTGATAAAATTGTCGGAGATAAAGGACATAACTCTTGGCAGATAACAGCAAGTCGCAAGGCATATGGGACAACGATCGAATGAGTGCGTACCATTCTACTAATATTATAAATGCGAAAGTTTGTGAGAATGGATGTATAGATGGATGGATGGATGGATGGATGGATGGATGTTTGTTACGCTTTAACGCCACAACGAATGAACCGATTTGGCTAAAATTTGGCAGAGACATACAATATAGTCTGGAATAGCTTATAGGCTTCTTTTTATACCGGAAAAGCAAACAGCTCCAACAAGTTAGCATCGCTATTTTTTCCGCATTTTTTTTTTAAGTCCGCGCAATTTGCGTTTAAGATTGACGTGTTTTTTGATAGGCATAGTTTAGGACCTGAAAAGTGACAAAGGCTGTTTGTCTTTCTTAGCGAATAACTGAAAAACGGATTTTCATAACAAACAAAGTGACTCATGCGGCTGATTTTTGTGTTTTTTATTATGGTTTTCTGTTAATTGGCTAAAATATAACTTTACTGGCGTACGCCGCGAAAATGTTTGATAATACATAAAAATAAAGTACTACATGTTTAAAGTAATCATTATTACCTACAAAAAAGCCCGGGAGGCTATATGTCTAACTGTTAAGTCACAATAACCACTTTTTGTTATAATTTTTCAATCAAAACACCGGCACAATCTAAAGATGGTGAATGTCACGTCCTATCATGATATTAATATCTATCCAAATAAATATTATTATAATTAAAATTGATTATGTTCAAGCAAATTCCTGTTTAAATATTCAAATTGGACCCATCGTTTCGAATTTATGACGGGTATAGAAATGCTAAAAGCAAGACAAATGCAGAGGGCCGCCCGGCCGCGCATTAAGTAGTTTGGAAATAAAACTGGACCCGGTAGGTGGCACTGAAATTAGGTTCTTGGTTTTTAAGATATTAAAACTGACAATAACCGATTTGATGCAGACGAAGTTGCGTGGGTCAGCTAGTTATAAAAATATTGTAAAGCTACAGTAAGTATACCTATTTCTTTAAACTTCTCGCGGGGGGATTTGCGGGATATTAGTTTATATATTGATCGTACAGCTCTTTTCTGCAATATAAATATAGTTTCAATATCAGCAGCTTTACCCCATAACAAGATTCCGTAGGGCATAGCACTATGAAAATACGCAAAATAAACAAGCCTAGCTATTTCACCATCCATCCACCATTTTAACACCGTCAGTAATCTGCTTATGCTTACTAAGCCGAGCTTAGTTTACCCGCTAGATACACTATATATATATATATATATATATAAATATAAATATATATATATATGGGCACCCCACTGTAACTTATTATCCAAGGAAACGCCCAGAAAAACTGTGGAGGTCTCTATTTGTTAACGGTAAGCCAGTGTGACACATGTGACATAACACTGTTTACATAATCAGATATCTTAACTCTTGTCAGTCTTAAAAATTAGAGATGTATCTTCAAACAATACAATGTCGCATGTTCCACTGACATGGTACGGTGGATCATTTATATACACTAAAAATGGAAAGGGAGCCAAAATCGAGCCTTGTGGGACACCCATTGAGTTATTATATTCAGGGTTCACCCAGGGTTTAGTGCAACGTTTTGGATACCAAAGGTTTTATGATCAACACAATCGAAAGCTTTAAATAGATCACAAAAAACATGTGAACATTCCCAGGCATAATAAATATGTTTTTTAAGTTTAGCGCCTGCATCCGTTTTGCTACGACATTTAGTAAATCTATATGTTTAAAATGAAATAAAACTTTGCACTCATTAATGTTGTTTTTTAATAAATTCTGAGCTGCAGTAGACGATGAATTTAGTGAATCTGTTAAAAAAATAGGAACATTCCAAAAAAGCTTTCAAAAGTACTTGCAACCTCTCTATCAGTTTACGTCTATTAACAATTTTCCAGGTTGTTTGTATTTTGTTTTCAAATTTTACTATCAGATCTTTAATGTATAGCGACTTGGCTTATCTACAAACATTTTTGAAAGTTTTGGAGTAACTTTTTACATATTCAAGGAAAGTTGGTGTCAGATTGTATTATATACAATTATATTATACATCATATACAACTTATCCCTGCTTTTATAAATGCCTAAAGTCACCCAATCACTTAACCTCATTTTTTTATTAAAATGTATGTATTTAATATTAAATATTTTATTAAAGCATTTTCTATTTCATTAAAGAGCGATAAAGACTATCGGGATGACAGTTTTCAAATACAAGAGCAGGAATTTTGGCTGATATTTCACCTTGAAATCGGGTCAGTTTACTCTGAGTTATAGACCTGCACTTAACAATATGTTTATTTCTATTTGTACCAAGAACAGTAATTTGTTGGCCACAATCTGACCTTAAATTGTTTAATATAATAGGTAAGTAAACGTATGCACTATGTCGTTCACTCATTGAGGAGGCTGCAGAATTTTCTTCCGCTTCATACCAAAATTATGTTGGCCCAATCTTTATTGCTACCAATACTTGATTACGCCGACGTCTGCTATTTGGATGCCACTGAAGAGCTACTTGACAAACTTGAAAGACTTCAGAATTTGTGCATTCGCTTTATCTTCGGATTGCGCAAATTCGATCACGTTTCTGATTTTCGTCGTCAATTAAAGTGGCTGCCAATTCGTTTTCGCCGGAATGTGCATATTTTAACTGTCCTTTACAACATCCTATATAATTCTTCTTCTCCTGGATATTTGTGTGAGCGTATAAAGCTATGTCTTCCGCCTACGAGACCCTTGCGGTCTTGCGTGTCAAAAAATCCTCTTGATGTCCCTTCATATAATACTATTTTCTTCCAGAAATCTTTCTCCGTCCACGCTACACACCTTTGGAACTTACTACCAGAACATATTAGACACTGCCGATCGGTGCACTCTTTTAAACACAATGTAAAGGAGCATTATCTATCGTTGTCATAGTATATTTATAGTATATTTATCACTGTTTACTTATTATAGATATATATTTATATTTATATTATATAAATATTTATTATATTATTTTTATGTATTTTGTATATATAGTATATTCGAATGTTATTGTATTAGTATGTAGAATTTTGTTATTATCTAGATATATTAAATATACTTAGTAGTTATGAAATATATTGTACCTTTATTTGACCTATACCACAATTAAATCATCTTACTCACATCCTGGGGTAGCTGGAAGAGATCTCTTATAGAGATAAGCTTTCCTTTGTACACTTCATGTATCTTATGTTCACAATCACAATTTATGGTACATAAATAATAAATAAATAAATAAATAAATATCGATTTCAATAACATAAATATTCGTGGTACTTCAAGGTACAATGTGAAGAGGTGTCATTAGACTTATTTACAATACTTGTAACAGTATGATTTAAGTTGCATGCAAAGTGCTGCTTAATTTTGTAGATAAAATAAAACTATCTCTAGTCAATAGAGATGACTTGGATTTATTGATGTCAAAAAAAAAACTGCCTTACTATGACGGCATGTCAGGTTATAGATTAATATATAATTGAAATTATGAAATATGTTAATTTTGCTTGAACTAAATGTGCCGCAGTAATGAAAGGAACACATAACGAATCTTCTTTTAGTTTTACTTTGTAAAGCTAGTAATTTATCAATACATCTTATAATTTCATGCTTTTTCACGTTAGTCGTCCCAGCCAATGGACGTCTACTGGCTGAACTAGGTGAGGTACCTAGTTCCTAAGACCTATAACTTAACGTTTAATTATTTCCAACTGGACTGGACTTTGATTTATCCAACTGGACATGTCCAAGTGGGTTTACCAACAACGCTGGATTTTCCTGTCAATAGGTATCAAATAACTATAGTACCCCCTATGATCTAGGTAATCTGACAAACGTTTTGTAGAGCAGTGTCGAACTATTGAATTTGTTGTACTAAAGATAACGGCCTAAGACAACCGTCTCAGGCAGTTATATACAACGTGTAAATGAAAACCCAAATAAAACTTCACAGGCTTTAGAGGTATATAATTTGATGTCTCTGCGACTTATTTGTGAAACCGAAAACCTAATAGTTTTTGAATAAGCCACTACGATAGTTTTTACCGAAAGAAATCAGACACAGCCCTAACATCATAAGCAAAATTAATATCAAGTGATTCCTGTCACTTTATTAGGCGTCTTAGCGTACCTACTATGTGCGTGTAGGTTTTTGATCTTCAATAGGGTTGTCACGAGTAAACACTTAGAATGTTTTGAATTCGTTTGTATTGAAAAATAAATATTTTTGTTCTGTTTTAATATTTATACAGGGTGATTTCTTATGAAATATACTTATGCATCCTCCAAGATTATTTCGTAATCCGGCTACACGTTGTATATTATAGTCCAGATTTTTTTACGAAAGAGTACGTTGTAATCCGACAAATTACTATATTAGAGCAAAATTTTAAAAAACTTACTTGCTTCCTTCACGTATGAGTGCTATAGCTATATTTATCCGACTTCGCAGGAATACTACTACCACAATCAAACTAAGTAGTAACACAGCCAATACAATGAGAATTACGAGCCAGGCTTCATATTTCGCAAAAATAAACTGCAAGTATCCTTTCAGGTTGGTTGTTTGGTAAAGACCGACAGGGTTTGCTTTGTAGTACTCGTAGTTTTTGTAACACAGGTAAATAGCTGAGAAAAACAAAAGAGGATCGTCATAATCATTAAAAAAAAATAGTTTATTTGATATTATCGCGTGAAAGTTAACTACGATTTGTAAAATTCAAATTCAAAATTTCTTTATTTCAAGTAGGCCTATTATAAGCACTTTTGAAACGCATGTCTGTAGTAACTCAACTACCGCGCCGGTTCGAAAGGCAGATTCTACCGAGAAGAAGTCAGCTAGAAACTCAGCAGTTGCTCTTTTCCGATATCATTTTACAATTTAATACTCATTGTTCATATCTTGTGTGAGAGGCTTGCTCAGGCAACCTCGTCATTAAGAAATTTATCAATAGTCGAATGTATTAAATGTATTTTTATACATTCCTTAAACTTGTGTAAAGATAATTTTATAGATTTAACTAGTGTTTTTACCTTCACTGGAGGAAATATTAATTTTATAAATTTAAAATGCAAATAAAAATTATCAGAAATGACAGGATTTGAACCTGCGACTCTCTGGCAATCGCGGCCTGACATGGCTAGTTTCCTAGTCCTGAACATTTAAGATTAGGTTATGTTAGGTTATTTTTGTATTATACAGGTAAACAATTATTTTTTTCAATTTTTTCCGAAGACTAAAATTGTTTACCCCTTCATTAAGCGCGCGACCTGATATTAGTTTGTTTACATTTAGTCCGGGGATATATTGGTCGCAATTTAGATAGCAATCTTCCGACATCCGACTGTTTTCCAGTATTTTGAGATGAGATCGCATAAGCAAACTTGGTTAAACATCTCACAGTAGGCACACAGGTCTCGTTTCTTAAAAAGTAGAATTACTTTACACCGCGGCAAAGGCAAACAGAAATACTTCGTTAATTTTATAATAAAAAGAAACTCACCAAATCCCATTACAGCAAACAGGCCCATGATCGAAAGCCAGACCACGGGTTTGATCACCCAACGTAGCAAGAGTATGTAGATGAAGCAAAGCAATACCACAGCGACCAACGCTCCGGCCATGTACCATCTGGACTGGACCAGGTCTTGCACTATTTTCGACGACAACTGCTCACATAATACAATGGAATATTACTATCGGTATCATTAAAAAAAAATAACGGCTTATCAATACTTTTGTCGTTTTAATATATACGCAAGGTAACACTGTTAAGCTGTTGGCTCCACTTGAATATGACAGATGTTTTTACAAAGAAAAGCCAGGTGGTAAATTTCAATACCAGGTATCCTAACAGACATCTAAACAAACTCTTACTTCCCGTTTCAAAAACTGCTTCTTATCGCAAAAATTGTTATTGTATGTCTATTAAGATATACAACAATTTGCCTGATCAATTGAAAGAATTAACTTTTAATGCGTTCAAGAGAAAACTGCATAAATGGCTAGTTAGTAAGTGTTTTTACTCTGTAAGTGATTTTTTTTAATAGACTTTATATAATTTATTGAATGAAATTTTATACTAATTAATATTTTATAATGATTTTACTATTAGACAAAAAAATTTACTGACATATTAATACCGAATAAATTAGTTTACATATGCATTTTATATATTTTATATGATTTATGTTGAACTTTTATTAATTAATTTATTGATTCATGAATTTGGTATCATATGAAAATCTTTCATATTTTGCTACAGTTCATAAACAAAATAAACTAAGCTAAATAAACTAAAACATAACTAAATAAATATGAATTGTAATTATATAGCTTTAATGAAATTAATTGTAATTAATCAAATTCTGAATGGTATTAATTATTTTTAAGTTAAGATTTGCATGCCTTTAAATGGGCTAAACATTGTTCTGTATAACTTTTTGTAACACTATAATTTGACATATTGTTTTGCAAATAAATGATTATGATTATGATTATGATTATGATTGACTTCCCAGCATAATCATAAAATATAAATAAAGAGTGAAGGCGAGTTCGTTGGCTATGCCTGGAAAGGGAAAGTGTATGAATGCCTCACTCCAGAGTTTACGAGAAGAGGTTTTCTTTTAAAAACTTTTTAGATTTAGTCACTATACTCACTACCAATACCAGGCCTCATAGTTTAAAGACGCAGCCAGGAAAGCTTACTTGAAACATAAAATATTCGTAGGCATTGCTTTTCATCGTTATGAAATACTTACTTTCAATAAGATATTAGATTTTTTTCAGTATTATTATGCACTTTTAGTTGAAAGCAAAGAAAAAAAGTGCTTCGGATATGTATTTGATGAAGAAGCATTGTAACTTGAATCAGAAGAGGAGAGAGACTTCGCAGTAAATGTAATGTTTGCTCACAAAAAAATGTACAGAAGAAAAATATAAACTAAAAAAGCACTATAGCGTAAAACAATAAGAAATAGGATTAATGAAAATTCTTTTACGGTTTTGAATGCAATATCTACTTTACAGACAGAGCGTTAACAAAAGGAGATAAAATTATTATAAACAAACTTTGATGTTCTTTGCGTTTTTTTTTGTGCAAAGAACTATCTTCTATTCTCCGATTTACTCAAAATGTGGATACATTTTGGGTATATCAGAGAATAGAAATTAATACATTTTAAGGATGCAATCTACTATGGATAAGTAGGACGATTGTGTTAGGTAGTTCGTATACTTACAGTTCATATTATACATTACGACTACACTTACACAATCGCACTTATGATTTTAAACTTCATGAATTTCATAGTAAGAATGAATGTTTGCATGCACATAACTACATTATTTTTAACGATACATTCAAGAGTTATTATTATCAATGAAATTAATAGGATTGATTGGATTCTAATCATAAGATCATACTTTACCTGTTTAAATCCAAGCAAGTTGGTGAGTTGTTCAAGCACCTCCATTTGTGACGTCACGTAACACCTCCGTAGCAGCTGTGACGTTTAGAAAGCACCGACCCAACACTGTTTCGTGTACACAAGCATGGATTGGTTAGTTCGTGAGCTTAGAGCATCTATGTTAACTTAAGTAACACCTCCTATTAATTGCCGCCCTGTGTTCATCAACCTGAGGCGTGGGTTTTAAGTCGCATGTGCCTTTAATTACACAGTCAACATGCTGCTTGGCGGCAGACATAAACACTATGATTGGCGCTGGGATAGTTTCTGAGAAAAGGTCCGGATGCAGATCTATGTATCATTTGCCCGATCCGATCATCGTATCATTCGCGGTACGGTATGAGGTTCCGATACAAAGCCGCGTGGAAACAGTTTTTTATTTCTACCATACAGCAGGTAAGCCCGGTACCATTTTAGACTGAATCATTACTTACCATGATAGCAGTCACAGACTAAATTGAGGAAGAATAAAAAAAAATAGTCCACTTTTATGTCAGCTCTCCAGTGATAATCGGAAAAATGTGATTCGATATAGAACGGGCTGTACCAGATTGGCGTATATATAATTATTATATGATGACGTTGAGTTTACGGCAGATCAGAACAGTTGTCAACACCCCTCCTATTCCCGCGAGCGAGGCGAATATGGTA
Source organism: Pararge aegeria (assembly GCF_905163445.1). NCBI lineage: Eukaryota > Metazoa > Arthropoda > Insecta > Lepidoptera > Nymphalidae > Pararge > Pararge aegeria. The sequence continues at coordinate 6,511,463 of NC_053183.1, forward strand.
ATATATGGGAGAGCGGGCAGCAGCTTCCTCTGTGCTACTACTACCATCTACTGCGATCAACAACCCGTTTGGCCAGCGATGTGATTATGGGCAAACCGTGCATTGCGAGAAATCTTTAGTAGGTACAGCAGTGGACTGTTATGGGATACCTATTATGCGATACAAATATACTATGTTACCTGAAGAGAGACCACAGCGAGATTCGAAGCTCAATAAGGTACGGTGGTTCGGATGCAGTGATCTAATCGGGCAAATGATACTATATCTGTACCTGGCTTTAGATAATCCCTCAAACCCTTAATAATTACTCCATACCTCAGCCTATGTAAAGTGGAAAGCTTTGGTACAGAAATACGTCGATCCAGTTATAGATAAAAAAGAATTCAATAGGTTTTCGTGACGATTTAAAATCACTGATGCGTCTTATGACTCACAAGCACAACGTGCAACGTGACGATACCAATCTATGAGATAATTTCGATTATTCTCTTCATAATTTTCTGAGATTGTTGATTAGGTACGTGCTAGTATCATTAACATGAAGATTATGCAGTGTTTGTAAACAAGTGATGCGTATCACGTATATTTTGCTCGGACGCTATAATTATGCAAACACTCAAATATTATTAACATTATCGATATGTGCAAGCTCTAAAGGTTCGGAATACCACATACTATGAAATACATATACAGGTTTAAAAGTGACACGGTGCACATGCTAAATAAATAACTTGTTTAGTAAAAAAGCTAAAGGCATGCAAGAAGCCGTGCTACTACGTACAACGTGTGTTTCTCGCTCATTCATCGTGAAGAATGTAACCCAGCTCGCGGTGATCCAGCCCACGTATGAGTCCAGGGCAGTCGCGCGGTTGAGCAAGGATTTCTGGGCGTCTTTCGAATTTCGGACGCAAGTTTCGCCGCTGCTTTCCGTCCATGGAGTGGTCTTCGATGTGTCTTTGCATTGCAGGGTTGAAAGATCTCCGATGCAGCGGTACAAAACTGAAGCGGGATCATTCTCTCTATTGGCATTCGGTTGTACTAGGAGGCACATCATCATGCCACAAAAACTCGTGGGCAAAACACACCATTTAGTATAATCAAACTTACACACGTATTCAAAAACACTACTTTTTTCCCTCAATGTGTCGCTTCACGAGCATAATATGTAGTAACTATATTGCGTAAATTAATAACGAGTACAATTGGCAAAAACGATACCTACAAAAAACATTTAAAATAATATTTATGAAAGTATTAATTCGAATTTAAGAAATACCCAATTTTTATATAAATATTAGAAGAGGCACCTTTAATTTGATAAGCTGTTCCAAATTTTGTTTTTTTTTTTTAATTTAACCTTTTGAATATTGCCTAAAGATACTTTAGTCCAAATGAAATTATAAAATAGTTGGAAAATCCAAAAGTGCACGTCTCATAATCTTATTCATTACAATAAAATTGAAATTATTTGTAAATAATACTTAAACTACATCTAATTATACCGTGAAAACTGAAAAGTAATAGGCTTTTATTCCTCAAAATACTGAAGCCTATAAAAAACCCAACTCGATAAGTGAAGTATTTCGCTCGTTATCGTGACCACAAGATACGGGATCCGCACATAAAGACACACGGACGTCTAAGACAGAACTTTTTAAACATTTTTTTAATTAAATATTAAAAAGAGATTTAAATATATCATGAGTGTTAAAAATAGTGTTTTTTCTCAACATTTGTCTATTTATATTCACTTATAAAAGCAATAAAGAATAACTAAAGTGACATTTTAAGTTGGAGAATCACTCGGTGTGCGTAAACTGACAGTAATACCCACCTCAACGCTTCGCTTATGAGGCGTGCAAAAATAAGAAAACCAACGTGCTGCGTGTATATTGTTTTAATTACCTGGTTGGCTCTGCAACACAAAACTAGCGCACTTCTCCTCTTGTATGTATTGCATCGCTTGGGAATACGTCATGGTCTGGATGTTCACATCTTCGGTGCAAACCATATCCATTTTAATTTGTTCGAAGGCAGTGGGATTTTGTTCCAACTCTTTTTTAAACAGCACAGTTCTGTCTGGACATTGCGATGCACACACCTGAAACATGAGTAAACATTTGTTTGCGAAGACGGCTATAACCCGCACTGGATCTATAGGTCATTTTTAAACTCTGCCTTTTTCTCATATCTGAATGTCTGTGTCCTGAAGCTGGTCATTAATAACCTGCCGATGTTGATGACTAAAGTGCTGCCAATTTAGCCGCAAATCTATACCGATAGCGATAACTACATAATTGTAAATAAGTAATAATTACTGACTTGTGTAGTCGGACATCCGGTTATAGGGGTTCCTGGCGCCAAACACTTAGCGATGTTGAAAAAGATTAGATACTTCTTTTCTTCAAGGCCGGAGTCCAGCCCACACCGTCGTCCTCTTGAATCAATAGGCGCTAATAGTTTGTCGACGCTACCTCTCGTCATACCTTTTGTTACCAGAATAAAAAGTATTTAATATGTAAAAGCATCGAACTGCCTAAAAGTTAAAGAGACCTATGCAAGTTATAATTAAGTAGTATTTATACTAGCTGTTCCCCGTGCTTTCACTCTCGTTAACACGGTAACACGGTGTCCTCCTCGGGTCCGCTTGCTACCGATCTCCTGACTGCTATGAAGACTCTTGCTGGAACGGGCGTTTCTTTTGAACGCAATCTTCAACGTCACTAACCACGCAAGTTAGATTCCGCGGTTTAACCTTGCGGACCCCTTACTGGTTAACTCCCTATTATAATTATCTCTTTACTAGGCGTCCATATGACAGGTTGTTAAGGACACTTGACAATGTTTTTCTAGATGGTCTTGATAATTATTAAGTGCGTTATTGTGGTTTTTCTATGATATACATTATCCCGAACTTTTTTTGGTTAAGACCAGTATTGTTGTCTTACCAAGTATTTATTTATTACTCGCTAAATCTTTTTCTTTAGGATTGGCTTACAAATATATGTACCTACCTACAATTATTTCAGGCTTCAGGCAACTTCTGGATATAATAACTTTATAACGAGGAGAGAAATAGGTTTTCACAAAATGAAACTTATGAACTTATGCAAATTACCTAGGCAAATTGCAAAATTGTTTTGTTAAGTTGTGTGGTTTTGTCGCTAATTATGTGTTATCTTACCGTAGTGTCCAACGTAGCCCCACGCCCCGAGGAAGAGGATGAACATTATTAACCATAGTATGTCCGTGCAAGAACGGTTGTGGACCGGGCCGCTGAAGTTAGGATCGTATCGTAACGGCTCCTCTGCGAATGAAATATTATAACTTTATCATATCATCATCGTATCAACCCATTATCGGCCCACTACAGGGCACGGGTCTCGCCCAACAATGAGAAAGGATAAAGGTGGGTACACCACGCTGGCTCAGTGCGGAGGGGTGGACTGCATACATCTTTGAGACCATTATGGAGAACTCTCAGGTATGCAGGTTTCCCCTATCGAGTCCCGAGTCTTATGGTTCCATAACTAGTTACGTCGCGATGACAAATGTCAAAACGGGCCTATTACATTTTTACGACTATAGTTGGGTATGTTATTTGATTGTAGTATTACATTATTTTTTTCTGGAGCTAAAAGTTGTATATTGTACTAATTATAAGATAATTAAAATAAGGCTATTTTAAGATTAATATGAAGTGAAGGAAAAGAGTATATAAGGACTTTTATAGCAAAGATATGTGTAGTGTATGATAAGCGAGGGTGGATAAATATATCAGTTAGCAACCAACGGCTATGTTTACTACAATATAATTTATACCACTTTTGTTCTTTGCAGCGAAGTAGGACTCGCACGCGTTACGAATTAGGCTAGGCATTTGTCAACAGGGATGAGCGCGTCTTGCACAAACCGGTTAATTTAGGTTTATTAAACACTAGCTGATCCGCGCAACTTCGTCTGCATCAAATCTTTTAGCATTTCTATACCCGTCGTAACGTCCGAACGATAGGTCCAATTTGAATAATTTAAAGAGGAATTTGCAGGTACATTATCAATTTTAACTATAAAACTATTTTTTTTGATAAGGATCTGGAAGGAACGTCACTATTTTAAGATTGTACCCGTGTTTTGATTGACAAATTATAACAAAAAGCGGTTATTGTGACTTAATAGTTAGACATTTAGCCTCCCGGACTTTTTTGTAGGTAATAATGATTACTTTTAACATGTCCATCCATCCATACATACATACATCCATCCATCCATCCATCCATCCATCCATCCATCCATCCATACATCCATACTCACAAACTTTCGCATTTATTATATTAGTAGGATAGTACGCATGCATTCGATGGTTGTCCCATATACCTTGCGACTTGCTGTTATCTGTAAAAAGTTATGTCCTTTATCTCCGACAATATTTATCAGATCTTCATTAAAATTACACTAAACATGCTTGATAGTAAACACTTTCAAATAAAAGAATAAAGATTAAAATCGGTTCAAATTTAACGGACCTATGAAGTAAAATTGATAAAAATTTTCATTTCATTTCCCGGGAGAAGCTTATTGTTTATCGAGATATAAAGTAGTCTTTATGTTGTCCCTGTATACATTGGTCACCCAATTAGAACGGTAACCAGCAGCATTTCGGTTCGTTCTATCATTTAACCGGTAGGTAAAACGCAGAACATTAAAATAAACCGGTTATACAACAACATTTTCCGGTAAATTAAAACCGGCCCTGCACGCGACGTTACGGCTACGACACCGTTGAATGAGTTAGGTTGAGGTAGTATACTATGAAAATAAATCAGCGAACACACAGACGACCTACTACAAAATGCAAAATTGTAACCGTGACGTACCTATTCATAAAATACTAATAATAACTCAAATAAAAGTGGAGCACAGTCGATATGGGGCGTTGAGAAAATGACTACTTTGAGACCTGTCAATTTAGTCCAGTTTATAGATTAGTGTACAGCATTAGCACCAATGCATCATAATACGAGGAAGCCAAGGTCGCCAAAAGTACTTACTAGCTGTAAATAAGTAGGTAGGTACGAATAGCCGTTGAAGTCACTTACTAGATTTTTTCGACGGCACACAGCAACCCATGGTATTAACTCTTCAGTTCACTACATAACAATAAAGTTATAAATTTAAATGTTTGATTTCTTATGCTAATTTTTTTCATTAAGAGTAATAACATTTATAGTGATAACCTACGAGCAAGTCACTAAGTGATAAATTTAAGATAAAATTTTGTAGCTTGATTGGTGGTCTGCTGCTTATCTTGTAAAGCATGAATTTTGTTAAATATACAAGTAATTGATTGTTTGCGCGGTACATTTTGACATGAAACTAAGCCAATTTATTAAAAAGTTTTTAAGCAGTAGGCAACTTACGGGATTTACTAATCAAGTCGATTTATCTGTGAACAGTGATTACTAGAAATATAGACAAACAAATGTTTCGTTGTTAATACACATTGGATTTAGATAAAGTAAATAAAAGTACACTAAACGATATTTAGGGCCCTATTCAAAGTGTAGGCGTGGACCATTAATGCGTCACTTATAACACTGTTTTCTTACCAAGTAACAATCGGATGCGGGCCTTAATAAGTCTTAACACGTTGGCTGCTGAAAACACAACGTTTGTGTTTGAAAACTACGTAACGCGTGTGCGGCTCGAACACGCTAGGCGTGTTAAAATAAATGTACCTACAAGGATGCGGCCGAACACGCTAGGCGTGTTTTTCCGGCGTTCTGCGAGTGCGGCAAACACAAACGCTGTGTTGTTTAAATATACTGTTAGAGCGGCCTTTACGCAACAAGTGTGTTATATGTTACCGCAAGTACGTTTTATTAAATATTAGTTTAACGTTAACGCAATTACGTTTTATTATATATTAGACAGTATACCTACTTAAAATTCGTTGTTTTGTGAGTTATCTAATCATTATACATGAGTGTTTTTCTTAATAATTCCCATGCCATCGAGAGTATCGACCATCACACGTATAACTAACAAGTTCATATAAAAAACATGTTTTCGACCAAATATTTGCAACAATAGTATAATACCATCGATCACTAAATAATACCCACCTAGATAATTGCATTGTTTTTAAATATTTTATAGGGACGCGAAATAGATATTGATATCGATATAGGATCGTCGTCCTATATTTTAGCATACTATACAATGTTTTTCTGCAATAAAGGTATCCGCAACATAAGTTTGACGTCTATTTGTATATTTTTTAATATTTGTACGCCTGAGTTCGTCTGCACTATTTTCATTGGTATCGGTATCGTCAATAAATTATTTTATAAATATCGGTTTGCATTCCATTATACCGACAGAATTACAAAACGATGCATCCGCATCCTTATTTTTTCTTATCGTCTTAAATAAACGTTATCGGTGCGGCCAGCGGTACCAATAAACTACTCAGGAATGAGTTACTATTGTTTCGAATTTAAAAGTAAATTTAACAATGGTTCTGTATATTTACTGGAAGGATTATTATATTTAAAATGCATATTATTTTCAAATTCGCTTCTTTGTCGGCAATCCGCATTCGTATGTAAGTAGGTATTTAATACTGTTTTTTTACTTATTTATTTATCATGATTCGTAAATGACATTCACAAGTTACACACAGGTTGACGTTGCCGCGATTTTGAATATAGTAAAATAGTGTACCTACGAGATGTAAAGCCACTATATTTAAAGCTCTTTAGAAAATGATTATTTTTGAAAAAAAGAAAATCTGTGTTGACTACATTAAAGTTTTATTCTATTTTATCCAACAAAAAAATACAAATTGCTATTAAAATGCGACAAGTGTTGGGTTTTCATGTTGTTCAATAAATAAATGAGAAAATACGAGTGATGTAATAACACACCTGTTGCGTAAAGGCCGCATAGCTGTCGCGATAAGTTTAAACACGCCAGGCGTGTGGGGCCGCATGCTCGTAGCGCCTGTTTCGAATACGCTTCACCAGTGCTGAAAACACGCCTAGCGTGTAATCCTGCCGCACTCGTGTACCGTATTTGTTAATGTTAGGCAGCAGTCAACGTGACGAACGTTGGGATAGATCTGCGCCCATCCACTATCGCAAGGGCCATGCTATTAAAACAAATAAAGATCATATATAAAAGAAAAAAAATAGAAAGGCATGGGTGTGTCACCCAAGTTTCCACTCTCGTAGGAGAGAAGGTTTTTAGACCATAGGCACACAACGCTGCTCCAACGCAACTCGCAAGCAGGATAGATTTACGGAATTACCTAAGGAATCGCAGCGGTGAAATTTAATCAAAATGCTACCTACTTAATATATATTATTACACTATCCTATTTAAATATTTCCCAGTATTGTCACTGGATGCCAAATGCCAATCTATGTATTTATCCTTAACCATCCCGGACTGTATAATTACCACTCGGTGAGATTAAGGGCTAAATTGTGGTGGAAAAAAATAGTTTACAGTATTACAAATTCAGGAGTGCAATCACATAGTATTAACCTACATTATGTACCTGTTACATATTCGTAGCTCGACAGCAAGTAGGTTGGTACCTACTTGTCGACTGTCGTAGAGTTTATTTTTAAACTAGCTCGCAGTCAGTAAGAGTATGGTTTAATTTTTGTCTTCAATAGGGCTGTCCAAGGAAATAGATTACCTAAAGATGTTTATTAAGATGTGTATATCTTAGTTACACCAAAGGTTTATACAGCATGGGCAAATGCCTACGAATTCAGCTTTTCAGTAAAATAAAACCTTTTAGTAAATATATATTCAGTGGCGTGCACTTCATACATGAACAAAAATTCTGCCTACCCTAAAATTTTTGTGTAACTCAAAAAGGCGAAGGATTTTTCCATTTTATGGCATGCCACTGTATATATCCTTACATACATTTTGTATTTAATTTTGCGATTCTTGATTTGACAGGAAGTAAGTCTGTCTACGGCGTTGATAAAAAATCGACCTTAACTTGGCCTGATTTGATAATTGTTATTTATTTTTTGTTTATAAATATTTTAGTTAATAATGAAGACCCACAGTCGCAAATGTATTTAAAACTACAAGTTTTACTGTCTGACGAAATAGAGTAGGGTTTTTTTACACTATTCAGTGCCGTCCTAGCGCTTAAACGGAATGAAGACTATGTCAAATATTTTTAGATCAAAATTTTAATTTTATATCGACTTTGTAACAAAAGTAAGTGGAGAAATAAATTTAATAAAAAATTTACATAGACATTTTTTCCTCACGCGGCAGTATTGTTTCAAGTGTTTTGATGTTTTTTTAAATGTTTAAATTAATATTGAATGCTGTAATAAAATAATTTTGTGTGATACCTATTCTGTTTCAAACGGCGTTGTCATAATACCGTAGAGGCCACGAGGGGACCTTTTTGCGGCGTTCAAAGTTATAAATGATGAAGATCAAGAGGCTGGCCTTTCTTACTGGAAATTTAGTCTTCTTTAAGTTTTTCAAAATCAGGAATATTAATAATTTTTGAATTTTTAACCAATAACAAACCTTTTTTTCATACGAATTTCAATCCCAATTACTAATATAATTTCGATACATTTTTCCAGGCTGCATTCCGAATCTTCGCATGTATTTTTAGGTGCCATCGGCTGGATTTTTAGGAGTTTGAGAAAGAATTAACACCTTTTTGAACTTATTGACTGGACTACATCCTCTGACAATAATTATTATTTGTATAAATATACAACCCTAAATAACAGCTTATTGTAAATGGTGCATACCGGAGTCTTCGTATTGTTCGCTTGCCGAATGACTCAAACGTAAAAATCAACCACGTGTTCCAGACCGTAAATATACTATCCTGTACCCTTTCTATTTCTTGGATGTATTTTTTATGCCAGGAAATTTGGCGCGCTTGGTTTTGAGCGAGATGCCAGGTTTAATTCACGGCATGGACCAGTTTGAAATTCGATTGATGATTTCTAAATCGGTTCAGGTTCGATCTAGGCTGGATTCTGCGGCCCCCGCCACAGCAGTTTGAGCAAAACAAACAGACACACTTTCACATATGTAATATTAGTGAGTATTTTTTTAAAAACATGTTACATTTCTTAGTTCAGCGTGTAGTTGGTTCACCTACTTCGTTTTCACCATTTCTAGTTATTTATTATTATTGATTAATCTTCAATATTGTTACATATAACACTCAAGTCATGTTACGCTAGAATCACGGTGGAACCGTTACGTTTCACAGCCACAATGTACCCTTAGTTTATAATTTTCTCGATCGCAATGGAAGAGTTGTTTTAGAGTATGGAAATACTTGAACATTGGAGTAAAATAGATCCTATTAGTATCGTATTAAAACACAAATCTGCCTGCAATTATTTCGCTCTGCCTTTTGACAGAACTTTTGTAATACAAACAACAGAAGTACAGGCTTTCCGTCTCTAAAAAGAGTGACAGTAAGTCCACGATACAGCGTTTAATACTTCAGAACAACTTTAAGCTCAACTTGCAATCGAGCGAGCAAATCTGAATGTGAGCATGGGCAGGAGACATTATGGGGAAAGATACCATTCTATCTTCAAGCATGAGCGCACGGATGGAAATGATCATATCATCGTATCAACCGATAGACGTCCACTGCTGGACATAGGTCATTTGTAGGGAGTTCCAAATTCCACGGTATTGTGCCGCTTGAATCCAGAGGCTACCTGCGACGCGCCTAATGTCGTCCGTCCACCTCGTCGGGGGTCGACCAACGCTGCGCTTACCAGAGCGAGGCTGCCATTCCAGCATCTTGGGACCCCAACGTCCATCACTCCTCCGAACTACTTTGTCATAGTACCTACTTAGGGATTTTTAACGCAAAGATGTCACGAAGCTTCCCGAACGCTGCCCATCAGAGTTGGATTCGGCGGTTCACATCCTTCTTGAAATTCATTTTGGATGGAAATAATATCCAAATAATATACGTGTAATGTGTGGGGTGTAAACTAATCTTTTCCACTGTTGCCGTGCTTTGGCAGGTGGAGAAGTAAACTTTATCCCTTGTCAGTGGACATAATAGTGTGAAACATTTTTTGTCTCTTGCCTATGTTAGCTGTATTATAGATGCTCACTGATTGTTAGGTATGTAGCGTAAACCAAAACCTTAAACGAAATTATTCCGATACCAGGGTTAATGGTCGAAGCCGTTCTTTAACATAATACAAAACTGGATTATTGCACGACTTAAGAGTGATTTGCTTCTGTATATAGTGAAGTCTTATCCCAAAAGATCTTCATCAGAGTTTTACCACTACATAGGTACGTACATATGGGCGCAAATCGCCACCTGTCGGCAATAATTGGCAACTATTGATATTTATGTTTTAGTTTATCGTTAAAGTGAATATTTTATTATAGAAATATGTGAAATATATCAGATTTAAATTCAAATAGTGATTTGTAAACATAAAACCGTTACTTATTAGGGCCTGATATTTAATAGACACTGATTTGACTGTTTTAATGTTTTCAAGATGTTTGATGTTCCATTTATTGTTAAACTACTTTATTTACAGTGAAAATGTTCAAATTAATATCTTATACAATTAATATCATTATTCTGTATCATACTTTATTATTTTATGCAAAAAGACTTTCTTTATTTCTTTTTAAATCTAGCCTGCAGCGCCATCTTTAGACTGACTAATGTTTGTTGCAATTAAGTAATTTAAATTGATTAAACATTTATTATAAATAATCAGGGATATTTTAAGAATTATTTTGCAGTACCTAATTTAATTTGTTTGTTTCAAAAGAAGTTGTATTTGCTATATCCGTTTTAGCCATTGTAAGGAAACTATAAAAGCGTTTAATTTATGTAAAACGACTCTGTTTTATACTAGCAATTGTGCGAAAATAAACTACGTGATATTTAGTACGTTATTTTATTATAATGGACACCTAGCGTGAAAACCCCGGCGTATCGCCGACATACACGTATAGGTACAACCACTTCATGGCATACTTAACCCTTATATAAGACCATTTTGAGGGTTATTATTTTCTCTTTTTTAAAGTCCGTCTAAAAATAAAAATGCCTATTTAATTTGAAATTTGTATTGAATAAAAATATAAAGTATGTACAATCATTAACGTCATGACGGATACACCTAGTAAATCACAAAATAAATATAATATGTAATTGTATACCACGTAGAAAAATGAGATAGGTAATGGTTTAGAAAAGGAAGAATCCTTGGCACATTCGATAATAATCTACATCATAAAGTCTTAGAAAATACATGTATACAAACATCACAACTTACGAATAAAGTACTACAAAAACTCTCATAAAATTATTTCTATTATAGTTATATAATAAGGTGTTATGTCTAAACTCTCTATAAAGTATTATTTGGCTTTGCTTTAATTTATAATTTAAATCTTATAATTTACTTTTCGTCAGGGTCAAGTGCGAGACGGACTGACAAATAGAGGGCCACAAAAAGTATACATAACTAAATATTCTGTTAATATTTCAAGCGTTTACTTGTGACAAAAAACGGGCAAAAATGTTGTATGGCAACCCCTCAAAGTTTAACTTTACATCATCTGTGTAATTTTCAACTGTCTAACTATCACGGTTTATAGATACAGCCTGGTGACAGACGAAGAGACAGATAGGCAGACAGACAGACGGACGGACAGCGGAGTCTTAGTTCCCCTTTGGGTGCGAAACCCTAAAAAGGATCGCGGTGGATGGTTTCTTTTGAAATGAGAGGGAATTGTGTGAAAAACCAAATGCTCCTTAACTCGTTAGTTCTCTGACAATTTCTAATCAGTTAAGATCTGTCATTTCCTTCCTTTGCTAACAGTGTGCAACCGCCAAAGCCAATCAAAACAATTATTTATGATTTCTTGTCCTGAATTAATGTTTTGTCATCATAGATCATATCACAAGTGTAAGAATAGTTGCTCCATACACTTCTGAGAAAGTTCGCGATAAAATATCCTAATCTATAATTGGTTTTTCTTGAATATTATAGTTTTAAAGCCTCCATTGTTTGTTTAAAGAACATCTTAAGCAAGCAAGCTCACTTTAGTTTTGATTTCATACGATATAGGTAAACCTGCCACTTGTAAATTGTTTTATTCAGCTAAAAACAAGAAGATATCTACGTTATTAAAAACAAAATTGAAAACACTACTGCCAATCACTATACTAAAAATTCGTAATTATTACGTTTAAAAATGGCGCCAAACAACCGCCATATTGAATTTTTTCAAACATATATCAAAGCCAATAAATACCTAATGTAATTTCCAAATTGTAGTTTTGTCAAAAATTTGCTGCCATATCTATCACAATATTTTCAGACATGCTACCTTTGACGGCGACCAACCAGGCTTACATGCCTGATTGCAAATTTTATATACAAATGATGACAAGTCACCACCGGTTAGCAAATAACAGAATACGGGAGGTGACATTCAGTAAACTTTTTTCGGTCGCCTAACTATTTTGGCCCGACTATTATAAGAGTGGATAGAGGGCATATAAAAAGTTATTAAGTTCGATTGAAATTATAAAATATTACAATATTAAATGTCATAAATAAATTGAACAATTTCTCACAACACTTCAATTACTTTAAAAAACCGTCTTAACTTAGGTACTTAAAATTATATCTTTGGCAGCTTAGAATGTTTTATGTGGTTTTTTTGTTTCTCTTGCCGAGGATTCTCATAAGGTTTTTCGACATGAAGTACGGTTTTTCCGGGGAACCATCATTCCTCTCGCAATCTTCCACTGGAACAAATCAAAATTTATAATGAAGATTAAGTTAACTATGAAAAACACATTATTGACTATCCCAAGTTATAAGTTATTTTACATCAAAATAAAGACTTCTTACTGCGTACGTAATGGCTTATTAATGCAATAAATAAATAGTTATTACATAATATAAATAAGCTACATCATCATCTCAACCACAGGACAGTCTTTTATAGGAATTTTCACTCGCTATGCTTTTCTCATGCTTTTAACCAGCGACTACCTACGGTGCGTTTTATGTCACCTATCCTAAGTTATAAGTTATTTTACATCAATATAAAGACTTCTTACTGCGTACGTAATGATATTTTAATGCAATAAATAGTAATAACATAATATAAATAAGTTACATCGTCATCTCAACCACAGGACTGTCTTTTATAGTGATTTCCACTCGCTATGCTTTTGTCATGCTTATAACCAGCGACTACCTACGGTGCATTTTATGTCATCTATCCGCCTCTTATGGGGTGGGGTCTTGGTATATCAGTGCGTTTCTCCGAGCTAGATATCCGGTTCCCCGGTTAACATCTGCTTTGGTAGACCCCTACGTGGTGGACACATGAGATCAAAAGAGTCACAGGGACTCGCTGGATGCAAGAAGCGCGGGATCGTTCTTTTTGGAACTCCCTACATAACACATGCATTTATTATAAACATGGACTACTTTTATTTCGAAAATCTAACTAATAAGGTCACATACTGCAATGGGGATTATAATATGGTGCATAAGAGATGAAAAGGGGTATAATTTCTTTTTGGGATGTTTTTATTTGTTTAGAAAGGATTACAGTCTGTGAAGGGGAAATGGTTGGAAAATTTCGTTATTTAGTTTTTTAAAAAACAACGTTAGACTAAGGTGGGTGAAATCGGTGGTTATTGCTAGTGAAATATGAATATAAGGAGGTACTTACAGAAACATAGGAACAGTGTGTCTACAGCCATTGAGTAGACGTTGAAGAATATAGTGCATATGAGGTAGGTTGCGATGCTCAGTATGACTGCAGGCACGTAGTTGTAGTGCAGACGCTCGCCTTTTGTTACTTCGTACACGTAGTTCCATTCAAGGAGGTAGTACACAGCGAAGCCCACCCCAATGGAGATCAAAAGCTTTGAGAGGAAGAAAATAAAGTCGGCCACCTAAAAATCACAAAAAAAATTAAGAATTATCTTATTTTCTATTTGCTTTCTAAAAACAATATGCAGTTAGTTAAATTGAAAAAACCAAATTCGTTTTCGGCAACAAGTTTAGCGCTTTAACTAAATTCTTTCTCTAGGCCGGCAACCGCATACAGACACTACAGATTCTACAGATTATTTATTTATATATGCATTTATTATTCTAGTTTTACGGCTGTGAATGCACCATAGTAAAAAATATCTTATCGGGCCCGGAAAACATTATTGTCAAATGTAATGGCATAGAATTGAGAACTCTTCTTAGATAAATTTTTGAACGAAAAAAAAAACCAATATTTATACCAAAATAAATAAATTTTATACTAACTAAATAAATACATTTTTATATAAATCGACCTTCAACTTTCAGCAGCGAAAAAATTTGCAACTACTCCAAACTTTGATGTACGTCGGTAGGTATCCCGAATAACAGAATACGTCTGCGTACCTCTTTCGAGTATACATACGTAATGTTATGTTCTGTGATTGCGTAACCAATGTATATTTATTAGATAGTAGGTTGATTTGCTGTCATTTTGTGAAGAGTACCGTCGTCTGTCTCCGAAACTCTTCTTCAGATTTATATGAAATTGAAATGGAACTTATAAAAAGAAAAAAAGAAATTTTGCAAATCCGTCTAAAAATTAACCTCCGTTCCGAAGGAAGTCGTTTAAAATAATAATAATAAAACCTACCTTATCTAATACGACAACTCTAAGAATATTCCTCATGAGCAATGAAAAGGCGTCACTGGCGCTTCTGCAGAAGTTCTTCCCGTGCACAGCGCACATAATGTAGGCGTTCTTATTAACAAATTTCAAAAAGTTCTCCAAGCACCAAAACATGCATTTGCAGAAACACATCATGCATCTCGTAAATGGATTGTCGAATTTTTTGACTTTGTGATCGATGTATTCCAGAATTACTCGAATAACTCTTACTATTGCAATTATTAAAGCTCCAAACGCCACCGTTCCCAAGTGGTAGCTGAAATCAACATAATTTTGGTACAAATATTTTTAGACTCGCGAAGTTTGATTGAAATAAATAACGGTTGGAGGTGTGGTCTCTTTTACGTAAAAGGCAAATACGATTTTTATTATCAACAGCCTATAATATTGTACTTTGTAGCCCTACCGGTTATTAATGTATAATAAGCAAAATAGCCTGTAACAGTCCACTGCTAGATGAAAGGGTTGGGAGTTGGGAGGATATGCTCATAATAACCACGCTGGGCAGAAGAGTTGGTGATTGCAGTAGATGTTAGTAATAGCACAGAGTACGCTTCTGAACGTTCCCTTCTAGAAATAAATTGGAATAATGTATAATCCTTACGTAATGTAGTAATTTTAATTTTATAACAAAATTATGTTAAAATTAAAAATTATTAATTTAATTCTACTAGTAAAGCCCTTTCATTTGATATCCATATTGAGGTAGAAGGGCTATGACAACTGTATTCTGATCTGCCATCACTGCATCACACAATATAAGTTTATTTCTTAAACATGATAATGCTATTTCTGTCTACTAAGTAGCTTTAGTGGTTACATCGAGTACAAGACCGACCATCTACAATGATTAGTCGTACTCACCGAAGCGTTCTATAAATTCCTGAGGTAAGGGTGAAGAAAGGCAAGTCATTCTTATGGAAAGTCCAGTACCAAGTTGAGAATGTACTCGCTAACATCATATCCGCTACTCCACTGATGAAAAACATCGCCCAGAAAAAACCTAGCACGTTGACCACTGTAAACAAAATAATCAATCTAATGATTTCATTCTATTGTAGAAACTATACATGATTAAAAGAACAATAGAAAACCGAAAAATAACTAGAATCTGCTATGAATATTGTGAATCGTCGGAATTTTTGTTCTTAACCTTTGAGTGGTCGCTGAGAGATTTGCATGGCGTATATTCGTCAAATATTGCAGTTTTATTGAGTAATTTGCGAAACCGGAAACATATATATATACCGACATTAAGTCAAATTAAGTTTAACAGGTATAATAATTTAACTGCTTACGTTGCATATAAATAACAATCTGTGGATTGTCGATGCCGGTAAAATGGCAGGAAGCCAATTGACACGGTAAAAGCCCACCGACGGAACTGGTATCATGGCATTTCTCTACGAATGTTAGTGGATTACACGGGGCCCCCTCCTGAAATTAAAAAAAAAACAATTTTATTATGTAGGCCGACTTCCCAGGAAGTTGAATTAGCTCTTCCAGTTCGGAGCCAGATTCTGCCAAAAGAAAGCAGCGAAAAAACGAATTCGTGCAATTATTATTAAGAATGTTCGACTGCTTCCAAGCATGTTTGTCGCTTAGAATTTCAACAATCGTAGTATCAGTCAATTCTGTGAATGAGACTTAATATGGGAACCCACACACAATTGCTTTTTGTTCACTATGTTCATTAAAGTATAAGGACGTACAATAAGATCCACGAGGTCATTAATGTGCGGTTTAAGGTTTTGGATAGCTCGCGACTACCAACCAAAAATCAAAACTGTCCAAAGTAACTTTTGGTTTCTTAAAAAAGTTAAAATAACTCTGTTTATAAGAATATTACTGATTAATTTTATATGATTCAATAATTTACCTCCGTGTATACCCCGTTGCAGCTACACGTAGTATCATTTCGCAGGTTAACGACGCGGAAGGCAGACTCACCAATCGACAGCAGAAACATGAGAACCAAAATCCCATAAGCAATGATAGCGCATTGGAAGATCCAGGGGAATATTGGGAACAGAATTGTGGATTTTATTGATGTAACGGCTCTGAAACATACAATATACAAAGTTCAATCAACAACAATACTTTATGCTTTATATTAAAATGCATTGAGACGAGTATTTGGGTAATAGGTACTTTTTTCGAGACGAAAACATGACGGACAACATTAATTTTGCGGTTCAACATTTGATTTATTTGATATAAATAGGTTATGAATATCTCCACCTTGTCTCGCCGAGAAAAAATCAATGAAGTTCTTATATGATAGTTCTTTGTTGTCGTCCCAGCCAATGGACTACTTCCGGAACTAGGTAAGGTGCCTAGTTGCTAGGTACCTAGCGTATCACTAATTCCAATATTCTGAAACTCTCAGAGGTTTGTCCAACTGGACATGTCCAAATGAATTCAACAACGCGGGATTTTCCGGTCAATAAGTATTAAATATCGTACACCTAGGTGATCTGCCAAACGTTTTGTAGGGCAGTCTCGAACTATTGAATTTGTTGGATTAAAGATTACTGTCTAAGACAACCGTCTGAGGCAGTTTCTATGTAGGTGTATATACAACGTGTAAATGAAAACCGAAATAATACCTTAAAGGTACATTATTTATTGTCGCTGCGACTTATCTGTTAAACCGAAAACCTAATAGTTTTTGAGTAAACCACTGCGACAGTTTTTACTGAAAGAAATCAGATACAGCCCTAACATCACATGCAAAATTAAGATCGAGTGACTCCTGTCACTTTATTAGGTACGTGTCGCTTAGAGTAGGTACTATGCGCGTGGTCTTTTATCTTCAATAGGGTTGTCACAAGTAAACACTGAGATTGTTTTGAATTCGTTTGTATGGGTAAATATTATTTTTTGTTGTAATATTTTTACAGGGTGATGAAATGTCCGCGTGAAATATACCTAAGCATAATTGAAGATTATTTTGTGATTCGGTTACACGTTGTACATTATAGTCCAGATATTTTTACAAAAGAGTACCTTTTAATCCAACAAATTACAGATCCAATGATAGGATTCTATCTTATACTGTAAAGTAGAAATTATACTGCATTGAATAAAAATAAAATATTCATAATAATAGACATGTCGGGGCCCGGATTAGACAAGATTTTAAAAAACTTACTTGCTTCCTTCACGTATGAGTGCTATAGCTATAGTTATCCGACTTCGCAGGAATACTACTACCAAAAACAAAATAAGTAGTAACACAGCCAATACAATGAGAATTACGAGCCAGGTTTCATATTTCGCAAAAATAGACTGCGCGTATCCTTTCAGGTTGGTTGTTTGGTAGAGACCGACAGGGTTTGCTTTGTAGTACTCGTAGTTTTTGTAACACAGGTAAATAGCTGAAAAAAAACAAAAGACGATCGTCTTCATTAAAAAATACAGTTTATTTGATACATGGTGCCTAGTGTGAGTTTTTTTACCAACATTAACGTACTTATTCGATTTACAAGATTCTTTTATTTCAAGTAGGCCTAATATAAGCACTTTTGAAACAACAAGTCAACAAGTCAAAGACTATTTTGTCTGTTTGTAGTTACTACAACACCGGTTCAGAAGGCAGATTCTACCGAGAAGAAGCCGGCAAGAAACTCAGCAGTTGCTCTTTTCCAACAATACCGGATGTTTGGTGCATCGTGTGCCAAATCGAATCTGATGATTGGAGGGGTCTTTGGCTATCTCTTCAGCCCTCGTAAAAAAATCTTGCTCAAACGGTTTTTTTTATACTGATTTTAAATTGTTTTTTTAAAAATTGTAAAAATTCTACATTTAAATTTTAATAAAAAATAAAGTTGTTAAGTATTAATTAATTTTCTTTTTAATCTTTAATTTGTAACGTTTTACGCTTCTTTTGAAACTAGAATTACACGCCAGCAACATCTAGTTTTTGTTTTACAGCCCCGCAAAGTTTTTTTTACGTAAAAAAATAAGCTTGAACGTCAACTTTCGGTTTTAATAAAAAAAAAACTAAAAGTGATCATGTTCTTCCAATTTTTTTAAAACATCTCTGGACTGTCCCCTTTCTAATGGTGTGCAATATGCCATGAAAAGTAATTAGTAACATCACTAATTTTCAAATTTTCTAAACTTAGTCACAATTTTCTAATATTCAACAGATGAAAGAAAAACAAGTTTTTGCGTAAATAAAACTCACAAGCAGGTAAAATTTTTAAATTTCGTAGGTTTTACTTGAAATAAAAATAATACATTGCATTTGAAACATTTATTTCATAATTTTTACAAATTCTGCTCAAATTGTTCACCCCTGTTTCGAATGCAGGCCCGACATCTTTGACGTATTGTTACAGTTGTAGTCCGAAGCCGTATTTCGTTCTTAATTGTACCGAAGGCCGCTTCTATGCGTTGTATTAGTACCTCCCTCGTTGGGACTTCTGTGGCGTATACTAGCTCTTTGGCACGTCCCCAGACATAAAAATCTAACGGAGTTAAGTCTGGGGAACGTGGAGGCCATGCAATAGGCCCATCGCGCCCAATCCACGAATTGGGGAACACATTATCGAGGTATTCCCTCACAGTTAAACGCCAATGCGCGGGACAGCCGTCATTTTGAAATACTATGGGCACATCTTCATTAAACACGGGCACCTCGGCCAATAATTCCGGCAGATCATTTTGCAGGAACTCTAAATAATTATCGCCATTTAAGTTATCAGGCAGGTAGTGCGGTCCAATTACCTGATTCCCAATCACTCCTGCCCAAACGTTCACACTTTATGAAAGAGACAGAAAATGTCATCTGCCTTGTGAATTGTGAGTGTTATTTACGCAAACCCTTGTTTTTCTTTCACCTGTTGAATATTAGAAAATTGCGACCAAGTTTAGAAAATTTGAAAATTAGTGATGTTACTAATTACTTTTCATGGCATATTGCACACCATTAGAAAGGGGACAGTCCAGAGATGTTTTAAAAAAATTGGAAGAACATGATCACTTTTAGTTTTTTTTTTATTAAAACCGAAAGTTGACGTTCAAGCTTATTTTTTTACGTAAAAAAAACTTTGCGGGGCTGTAAAACAAAAACTAGATGTTGCTGGCGTGTAA
Organism: Pararge aegeria; assembly: GCF_905163445.1. NCBI lineage: Eukaryota > Metazoa > Arthropoda > Insecta > Lepidoptera > Nymphalidae > Pararge > Pararge aegeria. The sequence goes on from NC_053183.1 coordinate 6,531,326, forward strand.
TTCTAGTTTCAAAAGAAGCGTAAAACGTTACAAATTAAAGATTAAAAAGAAAATTAATTAATACTTAACAACTTTATTTTTTATTAAAATTTAAATGTAGAATTTTTACAATTTTTAAAAAAACAATTTAAAATCAGTATAAAAAAAACCGTTTGAGCAAGATTTTTTTACGAGGGCTGAAGAGATAGCCAAAGACCCCTCCAATCATCAGATTCGATTTGGCACACGATGCACCAAACATCCTGTATTTTACAATTTAACAATAATTGGTCTATCATGTGTGAGATGAAAGCGGAGAGGCACGGTTTTTATACATTTGTTAAACTTATGTAAAGGCAAATCTTATATTATCTTTGGTATGTATCATGTTATAAAAGCATATACTCAGGCTCTCAGCCACACAAAGGTTTTCTCCACTTTTCTAAGACAGTAACTTCGAAATAGAAGTTTGTATATTGATCTGACAGCTCTTTAATATAAATATAGTATCTTCTGCTTTGCTCCACAGCAAGATCCGGTACATCCGGACATAACTATGAAAGTACGCAAAATAGACAAGCCTAGCAGTTTCAAGGTCTGTAAACTGTCTAATCCAAGGTCACTCCTAGAAAAACTGGAATTTATCGTATCGATTCCAAGTATTGTAACTAAAGTTCAGCCAATCTATCCGCGGACCGCAGATAGGTCGTAAACATTTTAGATAAGGTTTGGTTAGTTTATTTTTGCATTATACAGGTAAACAATAAAGATATATAAATAAAAGAAACTCTTTTAAATTTTTACAGATACAATTTTTTTTTTTCCCCGTAGACTTAAATTTTGTTTACCCCTTCACTAAGCAAGTGACCTGACATTTTTTTGTTTACACTAAGAACGCGGAGAAATTGGTCTCAATTTAGATCCCAGTATTTTAGGATGAGGAAAAGCATAAGCAAATTGAACATCTCACAGTAGGCACACGTCACACAGGTCTCGTTTCTTAAATGTGAGTAGAATTATTTTACACCGCGGCAAAGGCTGCGTAGATTAGGTCGAGGATAAATTAATTTTATAATTAAAAGAAACTCACCAAATCCCATTAGAGCAAACAGGCCCGCGATCGAAAGCCAGACTACGGGTGTGATGACCCAACGTAGCAAGAGTATGTAGATGAAGCATAGCAATACCACAGCGACCAACGCTCCGGCCATGTACCATCTGGACTGGACCAGATCTTGAACTATTTGCGACGACAACTGCTCACGTATTACAATGGAATATTACTATCGGTATTATTAAAAAGAAATTAACTGTTTATTAATATTGTTGTCGTTTTATTATATGCAAGGTAGCAAAAAGTCCGGAGTAGTTACCGATAGGAAGGTACAGATAATTCCGTAACCACCTATCGGTAGCTACTCTGTACTTTGTAATTTTTTTATTCTAGATAGTAAGAACTTCGCAATTCAGAGCTTCTTCGCAAGTCTCAATGAATGTCTGTCTTCTACGTGTTTAATGCAATATCTACTTTACAGACAGAGGGTTAACAAAAGGAGAGAAAATGATAATATGAACAAACTTTGACGTATTTGCGTTTTTTTTAGCAAGAACAGAAAACGATTCAGAGTACGGAAAACGATCAACGAACGACGAGCAAAACGAACAAGCATCGTTTTCTGTCCTACAATCATAAAAATTATAATATTTTTATACATAATGCAAAGTACTATCTACTTATATGGATACATTTTGGGTAAATCAGAGAATAGAAATTCATACATTTTAAGGATGCAATCTAGTATGGTTAAGTAGGCCGATTGTGTAAGGTAGTTCGTATACTTACAGTTCATATTATACATTACGATTACACTTACACAATCACACCTATGATTTTAAGCATCATGAATTTCATAGGAACAATGAATTTTTACATGCTCATACATTATTATTAACGATAAATTCATGAGTTATTATTATCAATGAAATTAATGGGATTGATTGGATACTAATCATACAATCATACTCTACCTGTTTAAATCTAAGCAAGTTGGTGAGTTGTTCGAGCACCTCGCTTTCCTCCATGTCAAGTGTACCATTTGTGACGTCACGTAACACCTCCATAGCAGCGGTGACGTTTACAAAGCACCGACCCAACACTGTTTCGTGTACCAAGCATGGATTAGTTAGTTCGTGAACTTAGAGCATCTATGTTAATTCATTCGGTACGTTTATTATTACTTAACTAGGTTAGTACGCTATATTAATGAACTCAATAGGCACGTACATATTCCGAATAGCTTCAAAAATACCTTTCTTATAGCAATAATTGACGGGCCAAGCGGATGGCGCATCGTCTCTAACCAGAGCAACACTTTCGCAGGGCATGCAAGGAACACGTCCTATTCCTTTTCATAGCAACCCTGTGTTCATCAACCTGAGGCGTTCCTAGATTTTAAGCCATATAGGCAGCAAACATAAACGACACCAACAAAATAATTGGCGCTGGGATAGTGTCTAAGAAAAGTTCCGGGTGCAGATCTATGTATCATTTGCCCAATCCGATCTTCGTATCTGTATCACCGTATCATTCGTGGTGCGGAATGCCTCATGAGGTTCCGATACCAAGCCGCGTGGAAACCATTTTGTATTACTGCCATAGGAGATAATTTATTAGTTATAATTTATTTGCCTTTAATGTTTTTTTTATTTTTTTTATTGTTTCTATTTTGTTTAATTATTAATAATCTTATACCTATATATATTTTGTCACTGATTTTATATTGTGGTTATATTTAGATTGTTTTTTTTAATTTTTAATTTTATACTTATTTAATAATATAATTGTACGCCCGGCTGTGGGTATCCTGTTTTGAATACTTTTCTAGGCCTTGTCAACTGCCTTTCTATGTGTAAACAGTAAACAATAAATGTATATTCTATTCTATTCTATTCGTAAGCCCGGTACCATTTTAGACTGAATCATTATTATGATAGCTTTCAAGGGCTAACTTGAGAGGAATATAAAAAAAAATGGTTCACTTATTTATGTCAGCTCTCCGATGATATTCAGAAAAATCTGATTCGATATAGAACGGGCTGTACTGTAGAGTAGCGTATTTATAATTATTACGATATGATGATCTTGAGGTTACGTTAGATGAGAACAGTTGTCATAACCCCTCTTATTCCGTTGTATATACTGTATTCACCTCCTAGTATGCCGGAGAAAGACAAATATACAATGTAACCTGAAAAGCGTCCATAGTGAGATTCGAAGCTCAATAAGGTATGGATGATACGGTGGTGTGGATGCGGTGATTCAATCGGTTAAATGATACTATATCTGAACCTGGCATTACATTATCCTTAAAATCCTTAGTAACAATCAAAGTATAGCTAGAAAGAAATAGTTTGTTAGTGTATAAAAAGTGCTTTGCAACGTTATACCTCAGCCTATGTAAAGTTGAAAACTTTTTAAACTTTTACTTTTTTTTAAAGAAATTTGCGGATCCAGTTAGGGATAAAATATTTTTCAATTGGTTTTCGTGACGATTTAAATCACTGACGCGTCTTACCTCATTATTCTATTTATGTTTTTTTTGAGATAGTTGATTACGTGCTAGTTATTAACATGAAGATTATGCAGGGCACCACAGTACTCTTAGTTCGTGTACATGTCGACAACGTGGACGGTTTTCGTTTTACAACACTATAAAGAGGATTATTTTATTTGGAAAGGTATGTTCATTTCGCGATGTTACGCCATATTTAAATCAGGACAGTTTTTAGATTAATTAACATGAATGAAGCACTATCTAGTTGTTCTAATTTTGATTTCACGGAGATCTGAAGACCCTCGGAAATGTACCAAGATATAGCTTTTTATTGAATAGCAGCAAACGACTCCCGAATAGTCTAGTGTAGGTGTCCTACTAAAAATTTGGTTATTTGTATAACTACGTTTTTCCTCACTCCCTTCCCTTGGTTTTAAAGTCGTCATACCCATTTTATTCGTTTTTAGTAGCCACAGATGTATGGATTTATTTGTGTTTGTAAACATGTGATGCGTATCACGTATATTTTGCTCGGACGCTATAATTATGGAAACTCACGAAAACTATTAACGTTATCGATATGTGCAAGCTATAAGGGTACAGAATACCACATACTATGAAATACAAAATATGACATACAGGTTAAAAAGTGACACGGTGCACATGCTAGATAAATAACTTGTTTAGTAATGAAGCTAAAGGCATGCAAGGAGCCGTGCCACTACGTACAACGTGTGTTTCTCGCTCATTCCTCGTGAAGAATGTAACCCAGCTTGCGGCGATCCAGCCCACGTATGAGTCCAGGGCAGTCGCGCGGTTGAGCAAGGATTTCTGGGCGTCTTCCGGATTTCTGACGCAAGTTTCGCCGGTGCTCTCCGTCCATGGAGTGGTCTTCGACGTGTCTTTGCATTGCAGGGTTGAAAGATCTCCGATGCAGCGGTACAACACTGAAGCGGGATCATTCTCTCTAATGGCATTCGGTTAGACTACGAGGCACATCATCATGCCACAAAAAATCTCGTGGGCAAAACACACCGTTTAGTATAATCAAACTTACACACGTATTCACAAACATAACTTCTTCCCTCACTGTGTATAGGATCACAAGGAAGGTCCAAAACGTTAATTTTGGAAGATGACGTGACACAATTCGATAACCAGTGCATGAAGTGGGAAACCTAAGAGATTAATTAGCAATACACATATTCGTCAATAAAAGGTAATATGTTTGATGATTATTTGATGATTTACTGCAGTTTTCACGCGCACACGGTAGGGAAAAAAATTGTGGCACAGCTTGCCGGAAATGTCAAGTTTTAACCGATAAAGACTTCACGAGCATAATATGTAGTACCTATATTGCGTAAATCAATAAAGAGTACAAATAGGTAAAACTATACAAAAACATTTCAAAAATAATGAAATGAAAAGAATTTAGGACCCATATAGTGTTTATGAGAAACGCGGCGCTTCCACTCTAGTATATAAATATTAGAAGAGGGACCCTAAATTTGATAAGCTGTTCCAAATTTTGTTTTTTTTTTTTAATGTAGCATACTTAAACCTTTTGAATATTCCATAAGCATAAAGATACTGTAGTCCAAATGTAATTATAAAAAAATACGAAAACCAAAGTGCTGAGTGTATATTGTTTTAATTACCTGGTTGGCTCTGCAACACAAAACTAGCGCACTTCTCCTCTTGTATGTATTGGATCGCTTGAGAATACGTCATGGTCTGGAGGTTCACATCTTCGGTGCAAACCATATTCATTTTAATTTGTTCGAAGGCAGTGGGATTTTGTTCTAACTCTTTTTTAAACAGCACAGTTTTGTCTGGACATTGCGATACACACACCTGAAACATGAGTAAATAGTGGTTTCCGAATCCGGCTATAACCCGCACTGGATCTAAAGGTCATTTTTAAACTCTGCCTTTTTCTCATATCTGAGTGTCTGTGTCATGAAGCGGTTAATTAATAAGCTGCCGATGGTGATGTTGATGACTAAAGTGCGGCCAATTTAGCCGCAAAACAAATGTAAACAAACAAATATCACATTTTAGATTAGGTAAAGTTAGTTAATGTCGGTATTTTTGGAGTAAACAAAAATTTTTTTTTAAATATTTTACTGAATACTAAAATGTTGTTTATTCCTGGACTAGACGATGGACCAATCATTTGCTTGTTTACATTTGGTCTGCGGATGAATTGGCCGCACTTTAGTGTGATAAGATTTCATGAACACATTTCTCGTCTATTTCTAATAGATACTTTCACTGAATATAGAAATCTACAACAGTTGATAACTACATCATTTAAAATAAGTAATAATTACTGACCTGTGTAGTCGGACATCCGGTTATAGGGGTTCCCGGCGCCAAACACTTAGCGATGTTGAAAAAGATTAGATACTTCTTTTCTTCAAGGCCGGAGTCCAGCCCACACCGTCGTCCTCTTGAATCAATAGGCGCTAATAGTTTGTCGACGCTACCTCTCGTCATACCTTTTGTTACAAAAATAAAAAGTATTTAACAGCAAATATGTTAAAGTGTCATACTGCCTAACAGTAAATAAGACTTCAAGAATTTAAAAATTCTATCGTGGTTTGCGGTCTATGCAAGTTATATTGAAGTAGTATTTATACAAGCCCGTTCCCCGCGGTTTAACTCGCATTAACACGTTACCGCGGTATCGTATATCGTCCCCGAGTCCGTAGTTTGTTTCAAGTTTGCCACTTGCATGAGACCGATCTCCTGACTGCTATGAAAACTCCTGCTTGAACGGGCGTGACTTTTGAACGCAATCTTCAATTTTTAATTTTAAAATTGTACAGTTAAGTTGTGTGGTTTTGTCGCTAATTATTTGTTTTCTTACTGTAGTATCCAACGTAGCCCCACGCCCCGAGGAAGAGGATGAACATTATTAACCATAGTATGTCCGTGCAAGAACGGTTGTGGATCGGGCCGTTGAAGTTGGGATCATATCGTATCGGCTCCCCTGCGAAATAAATATTACAACTTTATCATAATCATAATATCAGCCCATTACCGGCCCTCTATTGGGCACGGGGCTCCTCCCACAATGAGAAGAGATTAAGGCCGTTGGAGGTAAGCCACGCGGGCCCAGTGCGGATTGGTGGACTTCACACACCTTTGAGAACATTATGCAGACCTCTCAGGTTGCAGGTTTCCTCACGATGTTTTGCTTCATCGTTAAAGCAAGTGATATTTTAAATTGCTGAAAACGCATATACGTCGCGACTGACTAACTGACCCAACTGACTGACCACTGACTGACTGACTGACCTCAAGTCAGTCGCGTCAGTTTGCCGGTCAGTCGGTCAGACGCTTCTGACTGAAGCGTCAGGCCAGTCAGTCGCGTCATTCAGTCGGATCAGTCAGTGTCATTCAGTCGGATCAGTAAGTCGCGTCAGTTAGTCACGTCAGTCAGTCGCGTCAGTCAGTCGCGTCAGTCGGGTCAGTCAGACACGTCAGTCAGTTGCGTCAGTCAGTCGCTTCAGTCAGTCGCGTCAGTCAGTTGGGTTAGATGACGACTAACAGACCCGATTGACTGACGCGACTGGCGGACGGTTACGGTACGGTTCTTCTGGAGTTCCAACCGGATATAAGTCAACATACTCGTAGATTATTTCAAAATAATATCCATTTATCATAATGATATCTGTTTTACAGATTACTCGATCAACTATTTTGTTAAATGGACCATTACTTGCTTACAGATTAATAATAATTACATACAATTGATGAGAAACCTAACAAGAAAAATTTTGAAGGTGTTCACTTTAATTTAGCCTGTTTATACTTGAGAAAAGGATAACAGTATGTATCTAATAAAGGACTTTGAGCGGCTGGGTCTAATTGGCTGACAAGCTTCAATTAAAAGTTTATTAACCACACTAAAAATAAACAGCCGGATCATATATCTTTAGTGTGTGAGTTGACGTGAACCTGTAATTTTGCCTTATAAAATGACAGATCAGATCAAACTTAACGATTTGATAACTCTACAGTTTGGTACGTTTACGTTTCTCCAAAAAAGGGGCACAGTCCAAAATTTTAAATTCTACTTCATCATCATGCAAAACCTTTGCATTTCAACTGTTGGACAGGTTTTGTTTTGGGACTTTATACTCCACAGTCTTGTAATCACAAGACCAGCGGCTCTTAGCTACTTTTTGTATTGGCAATTTTACTTGGTACCCGATTTAAAATAAATTTTAAAAGTCTATATATGCATCATCACACGTCACTTATTTGACTCTTATTTTATAAATAAGAGCATGATATTTGACGGGCCGATTCATCTTTTCCTAGATTGTGCTTACTTTTGTTATGTCCGCCATGATCGATTTATCATGACGTTTTAGGTATTAGCATTTAACCTTGCTGCGGCGTTACGACGACGAAGCTAACTACATCATCGAATGAGTTAGGTTGAGGTAGGGTTATATGAAAATAAATCAGCAAACAGACAGACGATCTACTACAAAATACAAAATCGTAACCGTGATGTACCTATTCAGCTAATAATAACTCAAATAAAAGTAGAGCACAGTCTACATGGAGAGTTGAAAAAACCACTTTGAGACCTGTCAATTTAGTTCGGTTTGTAGATTTGTGATGTGTTACAGCGATGGCACCGTTGAATCATAGTATGAGGAAACCAAGGTCGCCCACCAAAAGTATTAACTAGCTGTTAATAAGTAGGTACGAATAGCCCTTGAAGTCTGAACACTTACTAGATTCTTTCGACGGCACACAGCAACCCATGTTATTCACTTTTCACTTCACTACATAATTATAAAGTTATTAATTGAAATGTTTGATTTTCTATGCTCATTTTTCCATTAAGCGTAATAACATTGTTAGCGATAACCTACGAGCAAGTAAGGAGGTACACCTAAGTGATAAGTTTGAGATTAAATTTTGTAGCTTGATTGGTGGTCTGCTGCTTATCTTGTAAAGCATGGATCTGATACACAAGTAAAATATTGTTTGCGCGGTAAATTTTGACATGAAACTAAAACAATTTATTAAAAGGTTTTTCAGCAGTAGGCAACCTACGCGATTTACCAATCTAGTCGATTTTTCTGTGAAAAATGATTACTAGAGATATATACAAAGAAATGTTAAGCTGTTAATACATATTGGGTTTTGATAAAGCAAAAAAAAGTACAGTAAACGATATTTAGGGCCCTATTTATGGGGTTTGCGTGGACCAGTGCGTCACATATAACACTGGGCTCTTAAGGAACAATTGGATTCGGGCCTTACTAAATCTGAAAGCGAACGTCGGGGTGGATCTACGCCCATCTACTATGGCACGGGCCGTGCTATTAAAGCGAAAAAAATACCAATTAATAAAGAAAAGACGAATAGAAAGACATGGGTGTGTCACCCAAGTTTCCCACTGCTAGGTAAAGGCTGGCTCTTTCATAGGAGAGATGGTTGTTAGACCATAGTCAGATCACGCTGCTCCAACGCAAGCAGGATAGATTTACGGAATTACCTAAGGAATCGCAGCGGTGAAATTCGATCAAAATGCTACCAACTACCCTTAATATATATTATTACACTATCCTAGTATATTTCTCAGTATTGTCACTGGATGGCAATCTGTCTTTTGCCCTGAACCATCCTCGACTGCATAATAACTTACAACTCGGTGAGATTAAGGGCTATATTGTGGTGGAAAAACTATTTCAGTCTTACAAATTCGACGTGCAACAACACAGTACAGGTATTAACCTACATTATGAACCTGGTACATACTCGTAACTCGACAGCAAGTAGGTTGGTACCGTCGTAGCATTTATTTTCCTACTAGTCAGTGCAGTTAGTAGGAGGATGGTATAATTATTGTCTTCAATAGGGCTGTCCAAGAAAATAGATTACCTAAAGATGTTTATGCTATCTTAGTTTAAATTGATATATATTATTCCTATTCCGTTTCAAACGGCGTTGCCATATTACCGTAAATTCGATACACTTTTCGAGGCTGCATTCCGAATCGAATAAGCCATCGGTTGTATTTTTAGGAGTATGGGAAAGATTTAACACGTTTCTGAACTTGTTGACTGGGCTGCATACTCTGACAATAATAATTATTTCTAGAAATAAACAACCCTACTAAATAACAGGTTATTGTGAATGGCGTATACCGGAGTCTTCGTATTGTTCGCTTGCTGAGTGACTCAAACGTAAAAATAGTAGCATGTGATTACAACCAAAATATACTTTAATGTTTTTCATATGTACACAGACTCTATATATATGATGTATCCTGTATGTCCAACACGACACGTAAGGCTTCGTTAATTTGAACTGTAGAATACGAAGATACATCAACCCAATCTTTTCCTTTTGAACAAGTTGTACTGAACTTGGTATACCTAATTTCCGGAGTCCAGTTAGCTCAAGATAATTAGAATGGATACATATAATACATATTAACTAGGCTATGGGGTTTTAAATTGTGGACTGGGTATCTGAGATGAATGATCAGAAAGCTAATTTAATAAGTAATCTACCGAGAATTAATAAATGCCTTATTTAAAGTTACTTAAAATAGGTACATTAGTTTTATAAAAAAGCAAAGGAAAAAGAAAGAAAGGTACAGTTGATAGCCATTTCAAATAATTCAACTAAATATAGATAGGTACCCAATTATAACCATTAGTATGATCAGATGATCCTTAGTCTATAAAAACTATTTTGCGACTGCCAAGACAATAATAAAATGACAAATATAAAAAAATATATATATACTTAATGCGTAGAAAAAAAATAGTATAAAGTATCAAAGAAGATTAATTTAGTAAGGCCCATTGCCTATGTAGTAGTGCGTTTTGGTAGGTCTATCAATTTCGGAAACGCGTCCTTGAAGTCGTTCCTACTATGTAAGAGTTGACAAAACAAAGTAAAATAATAGCAATAACCACTGAATTCTGTAACACTATTAAGTTAACAATTTTCACTAAACTGTCAATACACTGTTTCTTGGTGTTGAGTTAATTAAATTAAAAAAATCATTCACATCTCACACATACGGTTCATACGTCTACGCAAACGCGGCGCGTCCTTTATGTCCAAAAGCCTTTTTACGAGTGCTGAGAAAATGTATGGTGTGTAGTGACACGCTTAACATAATATCACAGCATAGTATATGTACCTACCTACAACGGTTCTGTTACGTTTTTAATTCTCTATAATAACTATTGTGGTAGGCCAATGGCTCCGTACATTATTACGTTAAGTAGGTACTATTACGTAGGTTTAGTATGCTATCGTAATCAAAAACCCATGGCCTACTCAAAGGCACGGGTTTCCTCTCAGAATGAGAAGGGCTAAGGCCGTAGTTAACCACGCTGGCTAAGTGCGGATTGGTCTACCAATCTAGTACTACAAGTCTACTTCACACGCTGTTGAGAACATTATGGATCACTCTCAGGCATGCAGGTTTTCTCACGGTGTTTTACATCACCGATTAAAGCAAATGAATTGAAGTTACTTAAATTAAGAAACGAAAAGAATTAATGTTATCGATAATTATTTGTGTAGGTTAAGCAGTTTCCGTTTTTTTTTCATTTAAATAATATGATGATGTTTCAAGCCACGCTGGACCTCTCACACCTTATAAGTAATTAGTTTCGTTTAAACTATTAGTTATTAACTTTACAAGATGAAAATATGCTGTTGTTGTTGAGTTTCCGACACGAAAACCAAATTATTCTTTTATCAATAATTTGGTTCCGTCAAAAAAATCTTTAATCTTTGTAACATTGCCTTTTCAAATATTTTAAAATAATAAGATATTTAAGTAATTGGCCGATAATTTTTCATGTCAACTGGAGCAGCTTTATTAAAAAGAGATATTCAAACGATACATTCATTATAAAAGATGACTTTATTATGTCTGTGCGTACTCCTGCATATCCCACCGATTTGGTATTTAACTTATTAGCGCATATAATTCATGTGGATGTGTAGGTAGTAAAAAAATTGTATCAAGATTACTATTAATGTCAAATAAATCGTTGTTGCACTTCGGGTGCAGAGTTCGAATCCCTGCACGCTTTTCTAAGTTATGTGCGATTTAATTACTAAAATATCACGTGCATCGACGGTGAAGGAAACATCGTGAGGAAACCTGAATGCCTGAGAGTTCTTTAATGTTGGGTCAGCGTAGTGGACTGTACCTTAACCTTATAATGTTTACAATTTCTATAAAATGATTATTATAAATAATACTGAAAATAACAATAATAATGAATAATTCTGAATCGAGCTATCAAATATCAAATTATTATTACGTATAGTGTCAATGGTAGGTATGTATCTTTTTTAGTTGCGCTAGTGTTTTCCTGAATAATCTCCCAAGCTGCTTTACATTTATTTCTGTGATTACTTATGTATTTTAAATTTTACAATTGTCTAGATTGATATACCTATACCTACATTTATTTGGTAATTGGTTTTGAAATTTCTTTTATTTTAATTTAGGCTATTTTTGTTGATGCAAGATTTTTTTATCCCCTTAGTTAGCCATCTCATTTACTTTTGCTTTAACTCAAAGTACGCATTTGATTCAACTTTCAAAAACCGATTACCTCAGTACTAGTAAGTACTATATTCCTAGTTGCTTTATGTACTGACATATGACAGTCAGCACGCAAGTCGACGCGAAGCCGATTAATGCGAAATGGCAATCCAATTAGAGTTCCGAGAAGCATTAGCAACTTCTTGTATGAAGCAAATAACAGCGATAATGAAGAGTTGCAAGTACCTACTTGGAAGTATAGTTAGTGAGAACAAGAGACTGCATTTAAATGTTTACAAAATATGGAATTTGGGAAGTTGATGGGAGTCTAAAGTAGGTAAATTTACGGACGTGTAAGGTATACTTTTGTGTGTCGTTGCTCAAAATTATACTAATTAATAGATCGTTTGAAAATTCCGCTGATCACAGAAAGTCATCAAAGCCAAATCATGGAGTGGTTCTTATCTCTCTAAAGTTTAATCGGATATGACCGGTTTTAACGCTGACGCATCTATATATTACCTAGGGTCATTTCGCCTGTTTGCGTCCACTTAGTGGAGTTGTTAGGTTTGAACGTAGTGTTGCCCAAATTCAGTCTTGGTTTTGCAGTCTTGGTCTTGTTCTTGCGTTTTTGCAAGACCAAGACCAAGAACAAGACCGCGTATTTTTAGCAAGACCAAGACCAAGACTGACCGTGCAAGACTTGAGCAAGAACAAGACATAGCCTGCAAGACTCTTGCGTCTTGCAGCTAGGACTTAGCGCTATTTCACGGAGTAGTTAGGTGTAACAGTTCGGTGTATAGGTAGGTAGGTACGCTTAGGAATTCTATGAGACGCAAAAAACTATATCAAAGAATATGAAAAACTGGACCTATGCGCATTACGACTAATACCATAAACATAGCGAATAAAAAAATATCTATTAAAATCAAACTGAGTGCATGCATAGTTATGTTTTAACCATCGGCACTTTGATAATGCGGCATCAAAGGTTTTGTACTTACTTCTCAAAGAAATTTGCCGCTTTTCGGAAGTACATGGTTATGATACACGCGCCGGCGGCTTCTTTTGAAATCTAAAACAATCGTTGCCGCCGCGCCGAAATCATAACATTTGACACTATTCATGCAAAATAATTTCGAATTTTAAGAGTACCTACAGGTGTTCCAAAGAATAAATAAGTTTCAGAGTGCTTAGAATGAAAATGAATACATTTTTTTTTTTTTTTTTTAAAGTATATAGACAAGTGCTTGACTGCAATCACACCTGATGGTAAATGATGATGCAGCCTAAGATGAAGCGCGCTTGCCTAGAAGATGCCTATTCACTCTTGATTTGAAGGTACCCAGATTATAGGTATCAGGGAAGACGGAAGATGGGAGGGCATTCCAGGCATTGTACATTATACTGATCACGCAAGTAGTATTATGATTAGGATAAAATGGTGAGGATAGGTAGTAGATGTCATAATAATTCATTCTAGTAAGTAATTATAATATTGATTACTTATATGGTTTTAAACTAATTACTTAGGTACTATTATTGTACATTTAGTCATTATATTTCTTAAGTTTTTACAAGTTGTTTTAGCAAATGTAAGCTTATAAATCATAAATGTTTATTAAGAAACAGTTACTTTCATGGAAAACGACATATAGGTCAGTTGATTTTTCGAATTTCTTATCAAATCTTCAGTTATTTATTAATCTGCTTGATCTTTACTATGGCTATGTTAATTCAAGCTCACAATGTTCCAATTCTAATACGTTTTTCTAAGATTTAAAGTAAACTTTAATAAATAGTAATAGACTAATAGGTAATTGCAAGACTTGCAAGACTCTTGCTGCAAGACCAAGACCAAGACCAAGACTGGGAGCGCAAGACCAAGACCAAGACCAAGACCAGGTGTATTGGCGCAAGACCAAGATCAAGACTGGCTAAGTCTCGTCTTGTTCTTGCATTTGGGCAACACTATTTGAACGTGAAAAAAAAAATGTCCGTGCGGTAGTTTTTAATCAAATATGGTTGTAATGTAGTCCCTATATAGTCTTGTCAAGTTTAATGCACAGTTTTGGACAACGCATCTGATGTTTTATTCTACACAGGTACAAATAGCTGAAACAGGCGATTTTCCCATTTTGCGTCCACAAAATCCAGATTGCGTCCGCCTGTGGACCAATTGGCGTCCACCTGTTTAGAAATAATTAGGAAGGGAAATAGGAAATAAAAAGGGAAGCTTGTGATTTTAATCAAAACATTTATTTAATACCTAATTGCTGATATCATAAAAGTTAACATAAATTGCACTTCAGGATATTTTTTTTTCTCCTCCAACTAACTCCATTAATAGATTCACTATTATTTCGAATATCATGTCGATGGCTTTATACGATTCTATTTTACCATTTCGGTACAAAGCCTTTAAAATTGGCCAAGTGCGAATCGGACTCGCGCGTTCCGTGTTTTAGAAAGCGGCAATAGAAATACATCATCCATGAAAATTTCAACTGTCTTACTATCACGATTAATGAGCTACAGCCTGGTGACAGACGAACAGCGAAGTCTTAGTACTGGGTTCCTGTTTTTACCCTTTGGGTAAGGAACCCTAAAAATGGAACAAAATTCAAATATTGGCAAATACATAAAATAATTTTCGTATATCAATTGTATATTTTTAGGTTAGGTGGGTATAAAGAGTATATTTAAATAAAATTATATAAATTTTACTCTATTATTTTCGTGTGATAAAAAGATGGACGCAAAAGGTTTCTTATATAGGAAAACTGTGCGTCTAAGTCTGATTTTTGACATTCATTATCTTTTTTTATAGTTCTAATAATATGGACGCAAATCGGCCATCATATTATGCATGTTAATGTTGTTAAAATTGATAGGAAGTTTATATTGTTTTTCCCATGTTATCGTATTTAATTAAACATCTTACTGAGAAATAGTTAGAGTAATCTGCGTCCACAGCGGACGCAAAGTGGTTTTTTTATAAATTTTATGTACCAGTTCACGTCCACCTTACATAAAACTGTCAGTAGAAAAATATAAGCACAAACATCGTTATTCCTATAGTGTGGTTCACAATTAAGGTCTAGGGATAACAAAGTATTCTAAATTTCACATAAACACCTTAAATACTTACCGTGAAATGTACCTGTGTAGCTGCTCACTATTTTTTTTACAACAGATTCGCGCGTCAGCACTTGTTGGTTGCACACGCAAGATTAGTCTATTTTTCATTAAATTTGGGTTGCACGCACAGATCTTTTGTTTGTGTGTGAGTACCTGTCATAGGTCCGAACATCAATAGAAGCGCTCTTGTTTAGATTGGTGTGTCGGTATTGTTATTTTTCACTGTTGTAAAACAGTGTACCGTCGTTTGGACGCGAATTGGGCGTCGGACGCGAAAAGGCGAAAAGACCCTACGTACCTACTGAAAGTAAAACTCTTGTTCTAAGGTAGGTATCTACTGACATAGACTATATCGTCAAATTCAGACCACAAAATTATTCATTAATCTTACAACAAACTTATGCCGCAAATATCGTAAGATATGTATAGTTCGCCTATACAAATAGTTTGCAGTAAGCACAGTCGACCTGAAACTTTTCACAGTACAGTGCACAGCGTGTCAAGTACGTGCCGAGTTTTTGAAGTAGCCGACGCTCGCCTTCCGCTTTGAACCATCGGCGTTTAAAGAACGCAAATAACCTTAGTTTACTAAAGGAAGGTTTCTATGTTTTTTTGTAACTCGTAGGTACCTACTCTTCTACCCTGTCAACCTCTCGCACTGTCGAGAAAACACTAACAAAGATAACAGCTAGGCTCTATTTGGACGACATATTTTTGTCTCTATGTATTCTTTATCACAGTTTTGTTTAGAAAGCAAAACATAAACTTTAATAAGATGACAAAGAGCGGGGGGAAAACCCTGGGATATCATCATCATATTGTGTCCTCGTCCTAGAGAGTTCAAGTATTTTTAAACATTTTAATGCGGGAGACGCGTGTCGCTGTCATCTGCTAGTGACGATTTGGTAGAACTTACGTTCCTATTCTGTATGGTGTTGGTATTATCGAAATTCAGACATCTTTAATATGTCAAGGACAACCCACGTAATAAATTACACCTATAAATACCAACTAATACCGACAAAAGTGCGATTTTCTGAATAAAAAAATGTGTTTGAGGTTTAAATTAATGTTGCATGTTCTAAATAAATTTAGCTGAATTTCAGTTTGAAAAATTTGGTTATAGGTGCAATGTTTATCATAAATAGTTCTCTTTTTATTTGCGGTAGAAATTCTTAGTTGCGAATTCTATAGACTTTAACTTGTCGGTTCGAATGTAAATAGAAGCGGGAAAATCTACCATCGTAGACTGCATCATCACTTACCACCAGGTGAGATTGCAGTCAAGGGTTACCCCTAGCAAAGGGGTATGACGACGCCAGTTCTATAACTATGTGCTGGTACCTACTGAAAATTGGTCACATATAATCGGAATAGGAAATCAGAATCATTCAATTCAATTCAATTCAATCATTTTATTCCGACTCGCGAATCAAACCCAGAACCGCCTGATCCCAACTGGAAGATGCGAACGACTAGATCAACAAACACACTCGAAGGTAGGTTTAACTTATTGTTATTTAGAATAAAAAATTTGTACCTACCTCATTAATAAACTAAAGATTAGTAAAGTAATTTTATTAATAATTTAACGATTAGTAAACAAGAAGTTAGGTAGCAGGTTTGTAACATTCATTAGTAGGTATATATAATATATTCCACTATATTTAAAACTTTCATTAACTAGGTATAAGAATAATCTTCGCACTGAAAAACGGATAATAAGTGTTAATTTACAGCTTTACAGCTATATTGCCACATATTTCAACCTACGTGGATAAGAAGGAGTAGATTATAAACATTTAACTTACCGAAGTCTTTTCCCATAATGACAAAAAAACAGTGCACTCAAAACGTAAAACTATTTTAAAATAAAAATTCACAAGAATAAATACTCTAGAAACTGAAAGCTAGAAAGTCCGGCCACTGTCATCCGTCGAAGATATTTTCAAATGATCGTCGTGGAATACACCATAATTACAAAACGATTAACACTTTTATAATACCAAAATACTTTTAACTATGTAAAGGTTAGGCGTAAATAATTTCGTCAAATCGTACTCAAATTACACTGATCACTCGTTAAGGCTTAACTTTCAGTTTGTTTACATTCGAAAGGGAAAGTTTGTGATGTATCTACGGTAAACCGTCTACCTCATGACGGAGTTCGACGGCGACTGAATAGTGAATACAGTGAATTGTGAATCATATTCTGAACGTATAAACACAAAGGACTCTAGTGTGCAGATTGCGTTGACTGCACTGTGTAAATAGTAACCCCGCCTTATCTAGAGCACAGTGATTTCAATTAAAGAGTACTTACTTATCTCCGGAGGACGTAGAGATCAGTTAAGAAGACACCAACCTATATTGCTAACCAAATAAATCGTATAAACAACTCTGCGTCAATATGAAGAATGAAGCTGATATTATATATAAGGAACCTCTTTGATCCCGTTAGATTCCCGAAAGATTTTCTGTAAGAATTTCTCGGTATAAGTCCGTATTTAGGATACTAACGTTGCCAACAAATATGGCTTGGAGAACACCACGGAATAGAAAAAAATTGTATTAGGTACGTGAAGAGCACTCTCTCGATTATTATCACTACCATATATATAATAATAATAGTTCAAGCCCGCTAACTTGCATTGGAACAGGGTTTTACCTCCTATTAAGAGAGAGCGGGCCTGTGCCCAGTTGTGGGACAGTATGACCAGTCCAAACATTGAGTATACCAACTTTTAAAGGGTTACTAAAAAGCTTCGGTTGTCATTATCTCTGGTTAACTCTGAATCAGCCTTTCTAAACAGAAAATATTTTGCATTTAATATAAGAATGTTTAACTCACCATAACCAAAACACGAGTACTTTGTGATACAGTAGCATGGGTAATGACAAAAGACGAAACCTCTTCCGGTTAAGCGCGAGTGGGACTTACATAAGAAGGGTACACCTTACCCTTCTTATGTAAGTCCCATATATAACAAAGGTGTAATATGAAACACTATATTATATACAGTACGTAACGTATAGTACGTAATTTCGTTTGTTTTTTGTATTATGTTTATTTTTGGTGTTTAATAAAGATTTATTTTTATTAATATTAACATCGAGCAAAGAACACCAAGAAAAAACGTTTCTAATATATGGTAAACTAAACTTTTAGTTTTCAATTTGTTTTATTATTTGTTATTTGTCTGTAAAAAATTCTAATTTCTACCCTTATTTTTCTATTGTGTTCGATTCCCGAATCGGGCTAATTATTGCAACTTCAGTATCAGCTCGGAGTTAGGAAATGGGCGGTTTCCACCCGCGGAGAGTTCGCGTTCGGTTATTATCGTAATCATTGTAAATATACGATTGTCTAACATGAGCACCCTAAGCGAACCATTGATAATAAAGATAATGCATTGAAATCCAGCTTCCTTATTAATAAATATAAGTATAATAATATTCTTGTCATAAAGAAAAGTTTTCAAGAAAAGCTTTGCCAGAAATATTAGGTATCTACCTACTTAAGATTTAATTTTAATACTTAAAACAACAAAGAAGAAACGAGAGTCGACGTCCTTGGGACTGACGCGATTTAGTTGCATGCCAACCTACCGGTCTAAAATAAACAACTTACCTTACAATAAATAACTTGCAATCACAAGGTATCATTATACTATTAAAATGTAAAGCATATTAAATCTATATATTATTAGAAGTCACAATTACATTCCATTTTTAACCGACTTATGAAAAAGGAGGACAGGTACCCACTTCTTAATGTTTAAACCCGATTGCTGTCCAATGCTATTACTAGAAGGTAGTGAACGTATTTCCCCTAGGGACTCTGTGAAAGGTTAAGTGCCGGGTATACAAATGAAATAACCCTTCGCTACCATTTTAATATATTATTAATAAGTTGTCTACTAAATGTGGATATTATCATAGTAAAAACGTATTTATATCAAAGGTATGTTTCACCACTTTCTGATAAGTGTCGAATAGCATACTCCAAAATTTTGTCTCTGTCACTTGACTTTAAATAAGAAGTGACCAAAATTTCCGCTTATGCTATCTAACAATTGCCAAAAGAGGGTGAAAAGTTATGTAGTATAAAGTGGTAGGTACTAATGTATTCCTAATTCTGCCGTAAGATATAAGGAAATATGTCATATATATATATATATATATATATATATATATCTTTATGTTCATAAAGATGTATATAACATTTTTTTCTGTATTTCTATGCCTCTATGCTTTGATAGGTTTAAACATAGCTTTCAATAAAGAGGTTTCGTTTTTTTGGGTCGATAAGTATAATAATGTAACCTTCCAGACTGTAGTACCTAGATATTGCATTATAATGTGTCATAGTAACTGTAAAATGCGCTTAACGACGCTTAATTCAAATCAAGAGTCATTCACACCATGTGTCATTCTCATTTATTATTAAAATGCTTTATTAGCAACAATAATACTATCCCTTTTATTTCCTCATTTAGGAAAATCCTACATTAATCGGAGAAGGTGGCGTGGGCAAAGATAATTAAAATGTTTGTACCTTTGTCTAAATAACTGCAGGCTTATCTATAATCGATTTGGGCAGTGATATTCTTGACAGGAGACCCCGATAGGGTAAACCTATTATGTTTTAGCCCACTCCGGAAATTTAATCCAAGACAAGTTAGTAAATTTTCTAGGACTAGATCAGAGACACTTTCATGTTTACTTAGGTTTGCATATAATCAAACTGGAACTGGTACAGGTAACCAATATACAGTTATAGTAACTGTACATTGGTTACCTATATTTAAAAAAAAGTTACTCAGCAGACTGAGTAGCAAGCAACTCACTTAGCGATACTTATGCCTTACAAATGAGGGTAGGGATTTGCTGCCATTTGTGATAGTAAATAACATTTATTGAGGAAGGTTGTAACTAGACTATGTAATATAAAGATGCGCCCCAAATAATATGGATTTATTATATGGATGTGTGTGAAACCGCGGGGCACAGGTAGTACAATCAGTACACAAATTAAGACTGATAAAGTAATGCGAATGTATCTAAGATTTTATCATTTTTATATTGGAATTAATTGCCAATAGTGGGTATTTTACGATATACGATAAAATGCGACCGTGATGCGATAAACAGTATTTATTTGGGTATAATGATAATTCTTTATAGTAAAATAAACATTAGCATTTTTATCAAGAAAGCCAATTCGTTTAATCTTTGTAAGATAAATGGGTATATTTGTCTGTTAATATGCCGACATGAGCTGCCAAGTGACAGACAAACGATCCCGTTGGTCTAGTGCTAACCCCTTGCTTCGCTGTCGTCCCCTATTATTATCAGTAACTTGTGATAATAGTCGTTAAAGCCCATTAACCTGCATTAGATTAGCGGGGTGGGTCTATGCTCTAAATACTCCTCAGCCCTCTCTTCGGACTCCAGGAGGTCAGTACTCAGCAGTGGGACCTAAATAGGCTGAGGGTCTGCGAGTGAAGCCATTACTCGATCTGGCTATGCGCGTCTTATCCCAATTCGCATGCAGAGGACTTACTGCCATCGATTAAACCGTATTATTTTGATATTGTTTACGTTATGTTTCGGAATTATTATAATGTTAGTTTTTAGGACGTCAAGGTATGAGTAAATGTATTTTATATTTTACCATGTTTAAATATCTTCCATTTACGTAGATAGGTACTTTTAACTTTGCCATGGCACTGCGGGAATTTCTGATTCTTACGGGATATCAGAAATCATACGCACTACTTTGTCCCACTAGGGAGACAGATAAAAACAAAAAGTGTGATCTGTCCCACTGCTTCAGACGAGAGGACTGATCAAACTTATTTTGCCCTAGTTTTTAAATAATACTTCGATAAACGATAGTAGTAAACTCCCAGTTAAGAGACTTGGTTTAGCGTTAGTTTTAACCGTCCCTAGGATGGGCTTTTGATTGTTATAAAATTACTATACGGTCAGTGATTCGGCCTCGTTTTTACTCCCAAAATAACTTCTTCGTTGCTAAGGAACAATTAAATACATCCATAAAATTATTTAGACACACGCTACCTACATTTCTCGAATGCACACAATGCGTTCGTGTCGAGGTCATCAGTAGGTAAACTCGACTCAGCAACGTATAACTTTACTGAATAGTGTAACCACTAACCGCAGCCAGTTCGCAGGCCACAGCCTTGAGTGTTAACGCGTAAGCGGAAGCAAAAAGGGCCCCATTCACGCCGCGGGCGATCTGTGGCAGCAATCATCGCATATTGTATCGACCATAGAGCTATCAGCTTAATAACTGCCATCCACAAACGTGCAATCCCTGCGATCGATCACTTTAATTTGTTTGAAAAAACAAAAAGTTCATGCAAGCAGAAACTTCTGGAAAAATATCATGTGCATCGCTTGCATCAGCAACATGTTTAAATAGCGTCTGCATGTAGCTCGTACGACTAACTGCGATCAGTACGCGATAGCTAAGTAGAGATTGCTCAACTTGCTAGTGTATTCGCAGATGGAAAGCGCCACATTGCACGAATCTCTAAATTCGCCTTCGATGTTTAGGCTTAAACGTGCAATTGCAACAAATTACTCCGTGTATTGAGACCTTAATCAGCGTTTGAGTGCAAGATGCAGCAGAGCTGAACAAAAGTGTGAAGAAATAGACAGAATGTTAATACAAATAAGTAATCATGACGTGGGGTAAGTGCGGGCAAGGAAGGACTATTATTGATCTAAGTTGTAAGAGACCTACATAGCCTCTATACTTTTGAGATGTTATGTATACGATGTGGCATACCACGAGATCAAAACGTCGATACACTGTATATCCTCTAATATCATGAGAGATATTTATCTCCACGGGGAAAGGAAAAAATGTATTTTCCTAGTGGGAGATGAAAAAGGGCGCTCTAAAGCCACTGCTTTATCAACTCACCGAACATTAGAGCGCTGATGGAAATAATATAAGTGTACTTACTAACAAACGGGAGTAAAATCACTACTGCCGTGCTTTGGGAGATGGACACGTTAATTTTATCCCTTGTCAGGGGCTATAATAATCGGGTCATATATTTTTTGTCTCCTGCCTATGCTAGCTGTTCCGCTGCTGACCCGTCTCCTGTCTCATAGATGAGAATGATTTCGCGTTTACACCCTCAACGCTGTTGCGGGTTGAAGTGTCAACCAGTACCATCATATTCTAACTCTAGGCTGGCATAGAGATTTTCTTGACAGATGTGGCCACATTATTGCTAATCACCCTGTGCAAAGAGAACTCGGCGCATATAGGTACTTCATTTTACTAGAAGACAGGATGACTCTCGGTCACATTCGTAAAGTTTTTGTGTTTTGTCGCTTATACAACGAGGTTGTGGCCCTGTGTATAAAGTTTAAACATGGTTGGTGTTTTAAAAAACACTCATCGGCTGATGTTTAATAAAAGATTATGACTGCAAACAAGTGCTGATATAACCAGATAAAATTAATACATTCATTAACCTTATCATTACCTAGAATCGTATCTTAATATAGGTAGCTACAACATTAGTTACCTATCAACTATCAACTAAAATTTTATAATATTGTTGTAAGCTTATAAGCGGCGGCAATGTCTATAGTCCATTGCGCTTGTCAAGTAGGTAGTTGGTTGGGAGGTGGTCTCGATTTGGAATTTACTTCCTCTTCTTGTCTCCGAAAGCAGATTGACCCATTAGTCTTATAGCGAACGAAAATCTAGACACGCGGTAAACGTGTTAAGCCAAATTAAAGTTAAAAAATAGTGTGTTTTACAATTTCCTTTTCGGTTTACTGGTAATGTAGCGCAGTGTGAATCACAAAAAAAAATCCCTCTGCTTTTGAGGTACAGTATGAATCGATTAAGGGATGCATGTTGAATGCCACATATGGTTTTTCGAAAATAAAAATTTGCAAATATACGCCCACAGTTGCTTTATGTAGTTGTGTTTACTAGCTGTCCCGGCGAACTTCGTACCTCGGATAATTTTTTTTTTTGATGAATGTTATATTTTAATACTTATTATACTATTCCGGTCTAACAGGAATCCAAATCAAATATCATAAAAATTGGTCCAGCCGTTCTCGAGTTATAAATGGTGCAACTAACACAACTTTCTTTTATATATATATATATATATTAATTTCTATCTAACATAAATATCTTGTACAGTTAAGTTATTAGAATTAATTTCATTTTTTTTTCATGAAAAGGTTGATTAAATTTTATTCTTTTTTTATATAAAAAGCACGTTTTTCTAATATAGACACCTGGGTGTTTTACTCGTGCATTCAAAATGCCAACTCTTGCAACCAACAGAAAGGCAGTTATTTAAGTCAAACTAACTTACTTAGGCATTGACATGTTTTTGTTTAAATTGATATCGAGTACGTAACCAAACAAAACAAAGAAAACTCATGTGCAGCTTCCGTTTTCACGAGTTCATCAGCCTTGCAGAGGCTAAAAATACTGAAAATGAATATTTGGGAGTTGAACAGTAAAGGATCTACATGGGGTAAACGTCCCAGGCTGGCCGTCTACGGACTTGCCTGTATAACAAAGAGTCTACTCGCAGCCCTGTCTGGCTGTTGACCTGCGTTCAGCACAGTTCAATGAGCACCTGTCTAAATGTATTTAAACTTGATTTAAACTTAGTTTCTAAATACAGCAGTCTACAAGTCCCTTCATTCGAGATGCTTATCTAATGCAAATCTGAATACAGACGAGTAAGTATCTACTTAGGTCGGACTTGGTGTAATGAAACATTAAATTAAATAAAAATCTGGGTGTCTATGGCTGGTGTTATTGCTTGTTCGGGGCTAATCACAAATTAATGTTTTCTTGCATCCAAAAAAAGAACTGAGTAAAACTCTAGACGGCATTAAGTCTGCGATAAAAAACTTAAAATGACTAAAATTTTGATTTTTTTAATTCACCACAACTTTTTTATTTCGCTCGTTCTAAAACTGAAAATAACTGAACCAATGTTACGGTAGTCTGTTGAAAGAAAAGTCGCCGCCGGTTAGGTACCTATTTTAATGATTTTAAATCACATTTACATGTGTATATTGTGTGTGCGTATGAACACGTGTATATATTATTGTTTTGGTGTTATCCAGGACCAATAACCTCTTTTCCATTGCTATTTTAGTAGAAGAAGAAGAAACACTTTATTGCACGTATTACATACAGGAAAAGAAACAGTAAGGAGTATACAGTACACAATGTAGACATGCAAAGGCGGCCTTATTGCTGCAAGCAATCTCTTACAGGCTACCTTTGTAGATAGGACTTACAGCAAGAGAACGGGATAGTGCAAGGATGTTGATAGATATACATAAATACCAAAATGTAAATACATATACAAATACATATATAATTTAAATAAATATACGTAATATATAAATATAAAATATACATAATATATATAAATATATAAATAGTAGTAGTTTTGTGACAGCTCGTCCGGGCAAGTACTACCGCCATTCTTATTTATACCGCCTAGCAGTATTGTTGCAATCCATTGTTCCGATCCGAAGATAATAAGGTGTAATCACAAGACAAGCACATGAGGCATATCACCTACGCCTTAGATTGATGCACACAGGACGGGCCCTTGCATTGGAGAATGTGTATTTTGCATGACCTGCGTTGCATGCGAATGGTTGCTGTTTATAAGCAACGGTTTTCAACTTACCATCAGGTGGGCCATGTTTTTAATCCAGCTATAATAATTAAAAAAAAATCTTTGACCTCAATTGATCATTCTTACACAGCTGATGTATCTGATCTAATCGATAAGATAAGAGTTCAAATTTTCGGCCTGGACTAAACTATACGGTTGAACTTAAAGGACACTGCGTTCAGTTTTAGGATCAATGGGGTCCGTATTACTAAGACTGCTGTCCGTCCGTCGTCTATCAACAGGCAGTGTGGCATGAACCAGGTCATATAGCTAGACAGTTTAAATTTCCACAGATGATGTATTTCTATAGAAGCAATATACAAATACAATAAAAGTAATAAAATAAATATTTAAGGGGCTCCCATACAACAGACGATGTTTTTTTTTCAGTTTTTATAGATAACGGTACGAATCCCTTCATGCGTGAGTCGGAATCGCACTTGGCCGGTTTTATTAAGATCTGATATTTTTGGACATTTTGCACATCTATGCTTATGACATTGCTCAGCTGCTAATGATTTATTAATTGGAGCGTCTACAACAGAACTTATTTCACTTTCCCATTGTTTCTAAACATAAATCTTAAGGCATTAATTTTATTTACCCTTACTTTATATCTATTATTAATGCAAAATTGTGTTTGTTTTCGTCCTTCCTTCACACCCTAACTTTTTAACTTTATTTTTGGCAGTTTGTTGAAAGGACAGATAGTAACATAAGCAGCTTTTTATATCAGGAAAACAAATGGTTCCCAAGACGAAGAACGCGGGCTACAGCTAGTAAATAATAATTTTAAAGTAAAATTCCCAATCGAACACAACTGTTAATCTTTTATACTATCTAGTAAGTATTGGAAAAAATAAGGACCGAATAATATCAGGAAAATAAAACAGTTGGTGGGAAACGTGAATTGATAGAAAGTTTTGGCGCCAGGTTGGCGCCCCCATCCTATGCGCAAAGCCGACACTAAACAATTCCGTTGTAATAGTTTGGCATCATGCCAGCAGGGGGTTCGTTATGGCAGAAACAAGCTTCATGTTCATGTTTTTCTATATTATTGTATTTATCAATCAATGAAAATGATAGACATTTTGTTTTGGCCCATGTGAACATTGACTGTAAAAAAAATCTTTTTCGAAAACTTGCTAATGATTGCGATCTCAGTGGAGGCCGATCGAAGGGAAAACGAGTCATTTTACTTTATCAAGACTATAGTAAAAATATGTACTGTTTTAGTGTTATTGGAGCATGAGGAATAAGGACATGTTAGTTTTAGTCGATGGGTCTGATGTTTCCCTCATGATCTTTTCACCTATCAATGAGATCAAAATCACGGGGTCTTATATAAAGATTCTCTCATTAAAAGGTATGAGACGCTATTTAATTGTACTTATGATATTATACTACGCCTCATACCTAGGTAGGTGTTTGTTTGTAACCGTCTCTTCCATAAAATTTTCTTGACGGACTACTTTAGTGTTTGTAGATTCTTCAAATCCTGCGGGAACCGTTCCTTTTCCTGAGATTTCGTTGTCAGGATTCGAAAAGTGAGATCTCTATGATCTTGCGTTAACATCAGTTTAGTTTAAAAAACATGCTCACTAGCTAGTTCTGTTTAGCGGTTCTAGTGTTATCTTTTTTAACTCCCACGGCGGTTCTCGAGTGTTTTTCCCGACAAGTTCTTGAGCCAAACAAAGGTATAATAATGATAAACACATAATTATGTACTTCGTTTTACACAAGATTTTTGTTTAACATGCCTATAGTTCTATTAAAATTGGTCGTGTGGATGATTTAGGTCGGGCTTATTTAGTGTATTCCGTCTAGGCATCGATTTAAGCATTCTCATGCTTATTATTAGGGCGTTTTACAAGAAACAAGGGTAAGGAATAAATAATATGAATATCATCGGTCATAATAATTTTATTCGCATATAATAATTGATTATGATACATGGAACGCTAACGCGCACCGATCAGTGGACGCCGAGCGCCATTCGGTCATCTTCGCTCCAAATTACATTATTATTATTTATTTATATTGCATCGAAATTCGTTTTGCAAAACCGTGGCTACATATTCACTAGTGAGAGGTCTCGAGGCAGCATCGATCAGTTCGACGCGCGGTCCCGGGGTGCATCGGACGTACGCAGCGAGGCCGCCGACCTATCGCTTTTTTATATATATACTTAAAACATAACAGTCAATTAGACAGCCGGATGTCAGTCCGATTTATTTACATACAACGAGGCACCACCCGCGGCACGACGCGGAGGCCGGGGCTCGGCCGGTCGGCGGCGGGGGTGCATCTGTTCGTACGAATCATTAAAACACTTCCATAATTTACGACTTAAAATACCGAGAACCTAAGTCTTGCAACGTCCGTGTTGTGCGGGCGTCGGTCGAGCGGAGCAGAGCGGGAGCGGCGATTGCGCTCACTCGGCCTTAACCTCCGCAGGGGTGGGCGCTTCACCTGCAGGCGGGCCTTCCCCCACGTCCTCGACGCTGGCGACTACTTCTACTCCTTCCGTTACTCTTTCTGGACCACCGCCACCATCTGAAAGTATAGGTAGTTTTAACAATCATCATCATCCCATTACCGGCCCTCAACAGGGAACTGTCTACCACGCTGACAATCTGCAGATTAGTGGACTTCTAACGTCTTTGAGAACTCTCCGGCATGCAGGTTTCAGCGCCATGTTTTTCTTCACCGTTATTGCAAGTGATGTTTAATTTTTTAAAACGCAAATAACTTAGAAATGCGTGCTGGGGTTCTAACTTTGCCAACCGAAACGCGACAAAGCTATTACCGCTGCATATTGTTTTTTTTTATTAAAATTAATTAGACACAATTAATTCATGTGTCACATACTATTTGGAAAATGTTATAAGAGTAAATAAAAGATAGAGACCTAAAGGGAATATATTATTCGGTGCATAGAAATAACCTATAAAGTGCGCGCAAGCAACGCGGCCGGGGCTACTATAACTCACTGAACCGGTCACTCACATTACCTTATTCACTCATATTACGTTATATTATCAAAAGTTAATTGGATAATTTTGTGTAGTAAACTTAGCACATTTAGAATCACTACCTCGAGACACTAGAATAAAACGCAGATGTGAGATAATACAGAAGTGGAAGTATTTTTTGTTAATGATCTTAATTGATGAACGAAGCTGATGCCCCACATGACCGTAATCGCCTATATACAGATCAACACTTCGCAGGGCATGGAAGGAACATGTCCTACAATGGCCCGCCCTGTATCCATCAACCTAAGGCATACATTACAACGGCAACCAAGTCCTTCGGATTTTTACACAGCAATGCTTCTTTGCGGCAGGATTAAGCACGGTGGTCGTACTTCCCCGCACTAGCTGTTTCAGGATGCTCTACTACTACTACTTCTAAAAAGTAGTGCAAGTATATAAAGTGTGATAAAAATAAGACTAACTGCGCTGATGGTGGTGGTAGTAGAGATTGGGACGCGGCGCATGGTGCGAGCGCTGCGCAGGCGCAGGCGGCGCACGATACAGCGGCAGCGCGGGCGCGTGCGGACGCTGGATGGGCGCGGGGTAGCGCGGCGCGACCATGCTGCCGCGGTTCATTGCGTTACCGTTGCCACCGGCCCCATTGCCACGTCCATTGTTTCCGCCGACTACCATTTGCTGGAATAATTATTTCTTTCAGTATGGAATTAGAGATAAATATATAAATATGCAGATCAGTTTAGGTGGAGGTATTTTTTCTGGTGGGAGGCTTCCGCTGTGGCCGTAGATTGAAGTCCTTCAATTGTTTACCAATGTCTCCTCACACTAGAAACAGAAAAACTGTATAGCTCTCTCTTGTTTTGTAAATTAGTTATTCAGTCCAGCTATTTTAAATTATATAATATATACTCTATAACTCAATCTGGCCTAACTTAAAGGTACCCTTCTAAATTATACTAAATAAAATTTATGGGTTAAAATCTTATTTGTTTCTTTTGACAACCGACTGGCGTAGTGGACAGCGGCCCTGCTTTCCGAGTCCGAGGCTGTGAGTTTGATTCCCACGAATGATTGTTTTTCAGTGTCTGGGTGTTTATATATTATAAGCATTTATGTATATTATTCATAAAATTATTCATCAATCATCTTAGTACCCATAACACAAGCTACGCTTACGGGACAGGCTCGTATCTGTTGTTGACTATACCTGCTGGTGCTGTTGGTGCTGTTGGTGTTGTTGGTGCTGATGCTGCTGGTGGTGCTGGTGCGGCGTGTGCGCGGGCGGCGGGTGTTGCACGTGCTGCTGGTGCGGCGGCGGCGCGTGGTACTTGTGCGGCGGGGAGTGCGGTGGCTTCTGTGGCTTCGGCGCTCCCTTGGGCGTGGGCGAGGCAGAGTCGCAGAGTGGTGCGAAACCGTTGGCGTGCTCGTGTAGTGGGCTCTTCAGCTGTTGCTGTGGCGGCGGCCGCGGCTGCGGCGGCGCGTACTGTGTCTGTAGTGGAGGCGCCCGGTACTGTTGCTATGATAAATAAAGAAAAGTTAATAACTAAAATCAGACTATACCCTTTAAAAATCTCAAAGAAAAACTGTTTTTTCAGTATAGCTCTAACCAAAGCGATGAAAGCGGTTATTACTTCAGCTTCACTTTCGGAAGCTTCTAATCCCAGCATGCACATCTTGTTTTTTAAGTGCGTATAAGCAATTTAAATATCACTTAATTCAAAAGTGTAGGAGAACATCGTGAGTAAACCGGCTTGCTTGGGAGTTCTCCATAGTGTTCTAAACGCATATGGAGACCACCAATCCTAATTTGTACTTTTTGTGTTTCATTTTATTTAAATCCTACTCACTTCCATATTGATATCACAGGTGCACAAATGGTGCATGAAATGAGAAAGATGAGAGTGATCTAAAGTAACTTTATAGGTAGCTGAAAGTTTCTTCACCTGATCGTGACCTGTTAAATATACTAGGCTAGTGTATTCCAAGACACATATTTTATGTCACCATATAAAACGCAGTATATACGTGGTATAGACATAAAACCCTAATGAATAAAATAAATATCTCGTAAACTTAGAAGGGCTAAATGAATAAAAGGAAGAACTTATTGTATTAAATAAAAAGGCGAAGTCCACTTCTTTTGCCTTA
Source organism: Pararge aegeria (assembly GCF_905163445.1). Lineage (NCBI taxonomy): Eukaryota > Metazoa > Arthropoda > Insecta > Lepidoptera > Nymphalidae > Pararge > Pararge aegeria. The sequence goes on from NC_053183.1 coordinate 6,561,426, forward strand.
GAGGCTAGAGGTGGCAATCCCAGTTCTGTTCAGTTACTAACCTGCATCTGCTGAACGGCTGCAGCCGCTGCGGCGTGCAGTTGAGAAGAGAGGAACTGAGAGCTAAAAGCGCTGGATTGCTGTACAGTGGGCTGCGTGAATTGCAGCGGGTACGTGGGCGCCGGAGCAGTGGGCGGCTGATACGGCGAGTAGTAGGACGTGGCGGGCGGCGCCGGCCTTGGCAGTAGACCAGTCAGCGAGTACTGGGCCTCAGGACCCGAGTATCCCAAGTATTGCTGCTGGAACGTATTCACGCCACCGACTCCTCCAACACCGCCGCCTTTGCTTCCTATTGGAATATTCCCTTTTTTAACAAACTTTCGTAGAGGATTTTATTTATGACTAAAATAACTCAGGATGGAAAAATATGGTGCGTTATAGGGGTGTGCTTGCATAGATTCCTATTAACTATGGCCTTCCTCAATATTTTCCTTAGAAATGTGCCGGCAAAACTCTAGATACCGGAATTTAGCATTTCCAATCCTAAATCTTAGAGTCCGTTGTACACAAATCTCTATCCTAAATTGATCCTGTATTAGATGGAAATGGAAAATAACTTTATATAGACACAACATATTTTCTGGTGTGAGACTTTGGCCGTGGCTAGTTACCGACGACGTGCCGCTAAGCGATTTAAGTTCCGGTGCGATGTCGCGTGGAAACCTATTAGGGGTATGACTAACATACTTCCTAACAAGTTAGCACGCGACCATCTTAGGGTGCATCATTACTTAACACCAGGTGAGATTGCAGTCAAGAGCTAACTTGTAGTGGAATAAAAAAAAACCTAGTCTCTCTACTTGTGTACAAATGAAATAGGGTATATTATAGTCGTAAAAAAGTAATAGGCCCGTTTTGACATTTGTCATCGCGACGTAACTAGTTATGGAACCTAGTTTGGTTCCATAACTAGTTACGTCGCGTACTCGGTACTCGATACTCACGATAAGTCGTTTCAAGTTTGTATCAGTACTTGATCGATATGATTATGTACTATAAAGTATTCCTTTAACTTCACAACCAATTCGCGTGACTGGCTGTTGCTTGTTCGTCCACTTTTCAACATGTTAAAACAGAGTTCGTACTATGTAACGACAAACACAAAAATCGAGTCAAATGACTATGTTTAAATCAATGTCCAAAATAGAAGAGCCAAAGTTAGTTAATAGTAAAAAAATATATGAAACCTTAAACGAGCGCACAGTCAACTTTACAAGATGGGGAACGAAAAACTGCGCAGTGCGCGCGGGGACGCTTCAGTCATGTGCCGCTTGCTCAGATACCTCAACTCAGACTCATTATTTAGAACCCAGTGTCGTCAATTCAAAATTTTATTTGCGGCTTTGAGAACGAAGCTCATTCTTTTCAGTAAAGATTACTACACAATATTTAATTTCGATTAAATTCGTATGAAGGTGATATTCAGTAAAAAAATGGTTACAACACTAGTATTAAAAAAAAAAAAGACTGAGAACGTAACTGTTTTCGAAACGTTTCGCAACAATTATGAATTGCAAGCTACTATAAAGTAAGCGCGAAAAGAACACTCGCGATATATTCTTTCCTATTATTTAACGTCCCAAAAAAATTTACGTATTTTTTAAAACACTGTATGTAATTGATTTTTATTGTATTGTTTCTTTCAGTTTCGTTCCAAGTTAAATTCTATGGTCTTCCACAAATGTCAAAACGGGCCTATTACATTTTTACGACTATAATAATTATGGAGGGTAGAGGTAAGGAGAGTCATCTGTGTATATAAAAAAGTGTCGTCAAAATGTATTAAATTAGGATGGTGCCACATTTGCATCAGGGTAACTTAAAAGAAGCGCCAAATATAAATATTGTTAGAGCAGGCTTGAAAAATAAACAAGGAAGTATGGAGATACAAGGAAGTAAGGTTATATTTACCACAATATTTTGTACAACGTAAGTTGTTGAAATTCTCAATAATTAACTACTTCAGTCGATAATGACATTAAATTTTTTAACTCGGCATACTTCAATTCATCTACGATTGCTACATTCATACCATACCCTGTGCATCCACCAGCGCCATTGTGGAGGATTTTTGAACTGTTATTTAGTGCATACACTGGACACTTTTTCAACTTTTCTCCCATATAAGATGACTCTCCTTACCTCTACCCTCCATAATAATAATGAAGAATATTTAATTTATGTTTTACAAACAGATCAGATAAATGTTGCGTACTAACCAATAGCACCAATCTGTTGAGTCGAAGGTTTAACAGTAGACATATGTGTGTTGGTAGTACTTGAAATGAGGACAGTACTTGGACTATTTCCCAGTTGAGCAGATTGCCCAAATGCTGCACCGCTGCCTGCGGGGCCCTGGAAACAATATAATAGAATTACAATGATGTTTAGTATAATAAATACTTGCCGAAATGTTAGCCACAACAGACAAGTCTAACAAAATGAGAATAGCACTTACCATGCGGTATTGACTTGGAAGACTCTGGAACATGTCTGGCGGAGGTTGGTAATTATATGGCGTGGCTGAACCAGCGCCATATGGTGTTCCAGGAAATCCACCAAACTGTGTTCGAGTTTGATCTAAAAAGGCACCATATAAGCCACCTTGCTGTGGAAGTTGCTGTGAGGAATTCATCATTGGTTGGGTTGAATTAAACAAAACAGCTGGTGGTGATGGGACCGACAGGCCCCCGTAACCGCCCTGGTAACTGACATGGTTGTAGTGTGACGGTGGTGGCGATTGCAACTGTTGTGTAGGCTTCACTTTGCAAACATTAGGAGGAGCACCAGTCTCCGTATTGGTTTCTTCGAGCCCAGCAAACTGTAATTCCTCACCACCTTCTACCACTGCAGGCATTTCCCAGACCTTCTTGACACTGGCGATTTTGAAATTGAGATCTGCTGCTGATATTGTGTTAGAAGTGCTCATATGTGTTCCGCGAGGTAATCCGAGAGTTTTGGCCGATTTGTCTTCAGTAAGTTGGCCAAGATCAGAGTCGAATGCAAAATCGAGCTTCATATCAGACTCTTCCGCTTTTTGAGATGTATCAAAGGACATCTGCAGGCCTAGTGTACCTTCTGCTTCTGTTACAGGTCTGCCAGTTTCAGCCATTAGTTCCTGAATAGACCTAGGGCGTGGTCTGACATCTCTTATGTCACCATTAAATGCCAACGGTCTTGCTTCTATTTCCGTTTGTACCTCTTCTGGCTGAGGCTTGGCAGTAACTGCACTTGGTTGATATTTTTGTTTTAGAGCCTCAGCAGGTGGTGCTGTTTTATAATTAGTATTTTCAAATATAATTGTTTCTACAGGAGGTGTTGTACCATCAAGAACTCCAGTTTTATCAGATACAAGCGCACAAGGCGTTGCAGCAGCTTTTATTTCGATGGATGTATCGCCGGGACTACTGCGCTGGCTTGACTGGCTCGATTTTGTATCAACAACTTCTGGAGGTTCCTCAACATTGCCTCGCAAAGTCTGTGCAATAGGCTTGTCCCATGCATTCACTGGAGGCGGCGGTGGAGCGGCGCCTGTATCAGGACCGAAATTAGAAATTAATCCCATTTGTTGTTTTTGTCGCTGTTTAACAAACCTTGGTGCCAAATTAGCTTGACGTGGGCGATCATACTGTGAGTTTGGTTTTCCAGAAACTGGGGCTGATCCGCGAGTTATTGATTTATCATTAGAACTCCTTGTAGAGGAACCATTTCTACCACCACCTTGATTCGATCGAGATCTAGGTTGCTTTTCCTCTTTAACATTAGTAGGACCCCTTGTTTCCTTAGAGTTCTTTTTATTACGAACTTCTTGGAATCCATCATCAATTACCTCATCTTTTTTTCCAGTTGATATTTTTATATCATTAATAGCCTCTGTAATATCAGTGTTCTTATTATCACCATCCTTTTTAGCTGCCTGTTGACTACGATTGCTGTTTGATCTATTGTTCTGATTGCGACCACTACTTTGTCCCTTCAAAGACTGAGAAGACAGCCTTCCGCCACCAGGGCGATGATGAACTCCTGCACCGCCGCTTTCGGAATGTTCTGATGTGGTCTCCCAATTTTCATCTTCACCACTGTTGGGACCACCTCTAGTGCGACGATCGCGTCCTTTTCTAGAAGATGAACCAGTTCGCGATTTATGGCCTTTATCATCTTGCATATTATCTTTAATGTCTTCATGATCTTTTACAGCCCTACTAGCCTGGCTAAAAGGACTTTTGGTATTAGGTGGCCCATATCCAGTCACACGTTTGGCTGGAGCTGGGGGTCTATTGGTACCTTGGAACCCACCTCTTCCACGTCGAGAAGGTTGTCCCCGAGGCGCAAATGGTTCTCTATTTTCTAAACCATCTGTGATTTGTGTCCCTTGATCAGTAGCTGCCTGAATAAGGTCTTCAGTTCTGTCCTGTTTCTTAAGACCACGTGGACTACGCGGGGCTTTACGTCGTTCTTTTCGTTCTACATTGGTACCATCCGTGGAACCGTCGGACTCACTTGCTCTATTTGAACGTGAGCTTCGGTTTGACCGTCTTCCACGAGATTCCCTTGATCCCCAACCTCTACCATAAACGTTGTAACCTCCAGTTCCATATCCTCTTCCTTTCTTTTCAGACCCAGATCCACTAGATTTTCGTTCAACTGGTTCTTTTATAGGAATTTTATTTGTGTGTTCTACATTAAACCTTTCATTCTTCTTTTCATCTACAGGCCTCTTTTGAGAGTCTTGAATGTTGTCTACAGAATGCGAATCAATTACATTATTACCTGAAATTGCAGACGGGGCAGTGCTTGACTTTGATGCAATTGATTCGGATTCTGAAAATTCTTTTTCAGGCTTTTGCACTGTAATAGTCGGTTTTATTGTGGCTTGTGAAATCTGCTCTTGAATCGGTTGCTTATTTATTTGAGGGGGGTTGGAAAGCAGTTCATTTGAATTAATAGATTTAGGGGGAGACTGGTTGAGCGTAGACTTAGAAATAGAGTGAGAATCAATAAATATTGTAGATTGAGATTGGTTAGCAGAAGAGATAGGAATTTGAATATTATTTTGAGAATTAATTACATTAGCCTGTTGATTCTGAACAGAATGATGAGAAACAGGTTGAACATTAGATATTATGTGGGTATTGTTTTGGGTGTAATTGTTGGATTGGCTTTGAGTTTTGAGATTTACATGTACATTAGATGGATTTTGATGTGTTGTTATTAATTCAGGTTTTTCTTTATTTGTGAGTTCAATGTTTTGGTGTTCATTTTGTTTTGGAGATATATCTTTTTCTGGAGGATGATTAACTGCTATTGTATTGCTTTGTTCTTCCTGAGAAACTTCAGCCCACGATTCCTTACTTAAATCTTTTTCAAATGATTCTCGTTGGGGTGGCATATCATGCGATGGCGGTGTTGTACGCCTTTCTGGAACTTGAGATTGTGTAGATGAATCAGCAGAAGCAAAAGGCTCAGTCAATCCGATACTTTTTCTTTCAAAAACTTCTGTTAATTTATCTGCAGCAGTTCTACTGCTATGTTCAATAGCGGTGTCTATTGATTTTTTCTCTGCATCGTTTCTTCTGTCCTTGTACTCATTAAATTCTTTATATGAATCTTTAGAATTCGACCTATCCAATTCTCGCCCAGATCTATCATAGTCTTGCATTTCTGACCTCCACTGTGGGCCAGGTCCATCTCTGTCTCTTCTGACATCATCTTCACGATCTGAATAATCCCTAAAATAGAAATTCAGAATATATTATTTGAAATTATTGATGGTTTTGGTTAATAACAGTAAGTAACAATAAAATTCTTACCTGGAATAAGAACGACGACTATTGTTGTGATTCGGGTTATGCCTAGGGGCATTATATTGAGGCGGTTCTTGACGTCGCGGAGCCGGTTTACCGGGGAAAGACCATGCTTTGTGTTGGTCATCTTGCTGTCGATTTTGTTGTTGCTTCAAAAAACGTGGAGGTATATTTTGTTGAAATGTTTTTGAAAAAGGATTTTGTTGATCGCGATCGCGTGCGTAATCTCTTTCACGGTCTCTATCTCTGAAGTCGCGGTCACGATCACGATCACCTCTTTCCCTTTCGGCTCGATCACGATCGCCTCGTTCTCTTTCGGCTCGATCACGGCCATCCCGGTCATTGCGCTCCCTTTCCCTATCATATCTATCACGATCTGAGCGTTCTCTATCATTCCTATCTCTATTATCGTTACGGTCTCTGTCCCTCTCCCTATCTTTTTCGCTGTCAGAACGATCTCTAGGGTCAGGACGTGTTCTTTCTTTGTTATCTATTAATCTCTCTTTTTCACGATCGCGATCACGGTCTCTATTATCATAACGGTCTAAACGATCACGATCGCGATCCCTATTATCTAACCGATCCTTGTCTCTCGTGTCCCTGTCACGAAAATCATTGCGATCTTTGTCTTTATTATCTAACCTATCTTTTTCTCTACTATCAATTCTATCTTTTTCTCTCGGATCAAGATCTCTTTCGCGATGTTCAACTCGATCGCGTTCATTTCTTTCCACCTTGTCGCGGATGTCTTTCGGGGGCTGTGTCGCTGGGGAGTCTCGCATCTGCCGTCGCTGTTCCTCTTCTTTACGCTGGCGCGCACGAGCAACCGCTTGAGCTACTTCATTACTTTGTTTCTGTCGGCGTTCCGCCCACAACTGCTCCTCGTCAGGATCCTGTATTTTGTGATCCATGCGTTCGTTATCAATACTGGTCCGGTTATTGCTTTTGTTGCCGATTTTCACAGTCGGAGTTGATGACTCGCCATCAGAAAAGTCAAGTTTTTGGCTGAAAATAGAAAATAAATAAACAAAGAGGTTATAGAGTATAACAAAAAAATTTACTTATTTCCGATTTTGTACTACTCACTCGTAATCAATGTCATCGTGTTGTGCCCATCCGGCATCACGAGAGATGTCGTCAAGTGAAGATATTTCTTCCTCGCGAAGGATCGGTCGTGGCTGTAACACCTTGTCGGCTCGGGCCGTAGTAGACGCTCTCGTGCCCTGTCTCGAGCCCGGAGTGTTATTATTATTAGAGTTGCCGCTTCCACTGCCGGCATTGTTTCTATTATCCCGAAGTGAGCTTAATGTTCCCAAACCGATCCCAGAACCGCTGCTACCTTTCATCAGCTGCGCAAGAAATATTATATTAGATTTAGCACTGTCGCAAATACGCCTATTTTATAAGAAGGTATACGCACGAAGGATGGCAGAATAGCGCGGTAAGCGGGTGTTTGCTGTGAAGCAGGCGTGGAGGCGGGCGCGGCGACGGGTGATGAGGAAGTTTCTGGGCGAACGCCGGCCGTGCCACCGCACGTCCAACTGCCTTCCGCTAAAGTTGGGAATTAATTAATCAGGTTCTAAAATCATTGGAATTTTGAATAGCTCGAAAACCTAATATTAGTCAAAAGTTAATATAGTTAAATAGAATCGCAATAAATTTCTCCTGAAATATTAACGACTACATACAGAATAGACTATAGGCAAAATTACATTAGACTTTCATTTTGACATTCATTTTTACTACTCACATTCTCACAAAATCTCGAATAGTCTCAAAAAAAACTGTTTTTTAAAGTAAATAAATAATAATAAATAATAGTGGTAATCACCCAATTAAAAAAAATATATGAGGAGAGCATAGCAAGGACAGCAGCTTAAGCTCTAATTTGAGAAATTTTGAGAAATTTTTAAATCAACATCATTGGCATTTATGGGAATCTTATTTTAATATTCCACATTTGCATGTTTTTGAATTGAATTGAAATTGTTTGCCCACTTGACATTAAGTGTGATAATTTTTTAGTAACACTAGCGTACCCAGCCCGCTTCGCCGGTCTAGATTTTGCTTTATTTTATTTGAACAATTACATCATTAAATTTTTAATTTAAGTCTCATAATACAATAAATCATTTATTTCTCTCCATATTCATTCTCTTCTCGAGCGGGTGAAGATTATTATCTACATCCATGTTCACCCAACAATAGAATATCATCATAGTAAATAAAAGCTGTGTTTGACAGTTCCAAAATAGGAGTGCTCCGATCGTCACCAAACTTAACAGGATTACTCGCCAGGTCAATCCGGAGATTCCCTAAAAATTTCATTGAAATCGGTCCAGCCATTTCGGAGCCTATACGGAACATACCCACACACTCACTTTCTCTTTTATATATATAGATGACATGACATTTGTTGGGGGCATCATTTTAATTGCTATTTCTAGATTGTAAAATTGTTTTGTTTATAAATTAGAGAAATACAGTATAGCTTGGTTGATACAGAATATTAATTCCAATAACGAAATATACTCAAGAATCTGATTGATGTACCTGGTTTAACCGTGGTTATCGGAGATCATGCTAAAACAATTATTATACACTACAATACGGCGGCAGGTCAAAATAAAAACAGAACCGGTCAAGGCTGTTCAATATATTTATATACGCACTTAATCCATCGCGCGACTTCTAAAACTAGCCTGCGAATAAATACTCACTTTGTGGTCTGAGCTGTGGTTGGGGTACAGAATGATCTGAGGAACGGTGTGAGGGTTGGTTGTGAGCTGCAGCCTCCAGTGAGGGAAACTCTGTTCGGAAGTGTGGCGAAGATGGTGGAGGAAGGGGCACCCATCCTGCTGAGCCTGTGCCCGCAACCACACCACTGTTGGATACTGTTGTCTACAAAAAATTAAATATTTAATTAAAAATGTTATATGCTGGGCTATACAAATGATATAAATGCGTAAGTGTTTCTTTTGTTTGTTTGTTACCATTTGCTCAATCACTGCACTAATCTTAATCAAATTTAGCAATAGACATAGATTGCATACCAGAGACAAATAATTCATTTATCTCAGGAAAACTTAATGATTCTTGTGGATTTTTTATTTCAATAAACTAAATAAACACTGGTAAATTTGCAAGCGACACCTGGTCTTTAATACATTATTTTATATTAATATAGGACAAAAGTTGTTTCTGAGAAAAGCAAGAATTTCTGGACATCCATTTGTTGGTCCCAAATTCCTTTTCCAACAAACCCAGTTCATCTAAAGCCAGTTGAGAAACACGCCTCTACGGATGCACAATAGCACTCTCTATACTTTGCGAAGCTTCGCGCTCGCCCCATTCCTTGGTGACAACCTCTATAGTGGTTATAATCTACAGAAAATCCGATACAACAAGGCTTATATTTGGACGGCGGATTGGCGCAGTGGGCAGTGACACTGATGATTTTAGTTATCTTTATTACCCATAGCACAAGCTACACTTACTTTGGGGCTAGATAGTGATGTGTGTATTGTTGAAGAATATTTGTTTGCTAATTTATATCCTTTTGGGAACTCGCATTCCCGAATGGCAGACATCTTTACTTTTTCAGAGATTATAGGTTGGTCATGAGGTTACATATAGAAAAATAAAATAGAAAAAATATATTTTTTTTAATAAAATTATTTCTTTTAATATGTAAAGAGATACATAGACACTACAAAACAGAAACTTACTGTAGTCTGAGATGTGCATGTTGCTGGGGTAGATGCAGTTGTAGTTACAGTTGAGGCAGAACTGAAAAAATAAATAAAAAAACCTGACCTGAAATTATGAAAATGCAAAATAAAGGTAATAAAATAAGTATCTGTTGTTTAGGATACTTGTGGTATACCAGCATCCACTTCCTTTGCCACTTAATTATTCTGTGTACGGTTCACCAAGTTACCTCATGATAAGTGGAAAACCATGCATGGACTGCAAGTAGCACATCCTAGAAGTGTCATTATGAGGCTTAGGTGTTAAGCCTCATGTGCCTGTAATAACACCAGCAACCCTGTACTTCAATCACACACACACACATACACACACATCAATAAACATGATTCAGACACATCAAAACGTGATTGTAGTATTTCCCTGCACAAGAACTGCCACAAAGAGCTCTATAACTACAACCAGGGTGGTGGTAACACTTTTGGGGAGATAAGATTTTGTGGCCATCCAACATCATTGGGGTTTGGTGGGCTACACAGACCTCAACTATTCTTAACCAACCAAAATATTCATTCCTATATCTGAACTTTTAGCTTGAAGGCAACAAGGCAAACAGCTGCTTCAGGTGTATTCACCATCTAAAAGACTATACGCCACCCTCCTCACTATTGAAAACTATGTATAATAAGTTGCAACATTTTCAAGGTTGACTCTGTTACCTATTACCTAGTACCTACACCTGACAATTTATGTCAAGGTAAGTACTGCATTTCTGGGACATAACAAATAGTTTTAGACTTAACAAATATTGCTTACATAGTTAAAAAAGTAAAACACTGCAGTATTACACAATCAAGGGTAGAGAAAACATCTGATGATTTTCATACACAAGTATAGCTGTGCTGACAAATTAGGAAAATTAATGGTAATAATGAACTGCTGAATTTTATGCACTTACTTTGCGTTAGGATCTAGACCAGTTTCAGTTTTTAAAGAAGGAAGATTGGCTGGTGGTCGTCTAGCTGAAGGTACTTTTCCAAGACTTTGCATTCCATGTTTACGGCTAAGTTGTGATTTTGCCAAGGATGGTTCAGAGCTCTCGTTCTGTAAGTGGTAAAATTATTATTTTACATCAACCTCAAAAATTTTACTTCAAGTTATTCATTTCCAGGTTTAGTTTAGGTTATTACAGGTTGACAAACAAGATAAACAAGATGTGGTGTATATAATAAACAGTAATAATAATAATAAAAACTTATGGTGCCTACCTTACCTCTAAATCCTAAGCTGTGTCATCACATGTTAATAAGTTCTTGGTAAGTAACAACTATAAAGTTGTTTTAAATAGAACTAACGATAATTGTTTAATTACAGTTATAAAGAAATAATGAAAACTTAAGTTACTACATGATAATGCAATTCAAACTTCATATAATACATCAAACAAGCATCTATATCTATTGTATTTGTGTTTCTTCAACCACTGTTAAATCAATAACCCAAGAAAATGGAATACATATGTTTTTGAGGTCATTGACATTTCATTCCTTGGACAAAGATTGGGTATAAGTTTCAGATATAGCCTAAAATGGTTTTACCTTAAATTATATGAGTTTTTCTAACAAGGAAGTGAGCAATGTCATTGTTAAACTCAACTCTTACCAACTACAGGTTTTTATAAAGTAGTGAAGGTCAGCTGTTTCAGGTTTAACTAAGCTAAGGTTTAACATGTATTTTTTAACTGGTTACATTCCAAAGCTCCTAGTTTTAAGAAAATGTTTAATAATTTAGGAAACTTTGATTGCCTACTGCTTGACTGAACCATAATACTGGGGCATTAGGACCTTTCAGAATGAAACTAGTTTGAAGGATATGTGTAATTTTCAGGTTGTACATACCCTGTTAGCACAGTACAGACTATTGATGTCTAGTTTCTGAAACTTCTGCTTGCCGGACGTCGGCTTGCTCTGCGCCGTAGTTCCTCCGCCGCCCGGCGTCGAGAGTGCAGACATGCTGCGATGTACACACCATCAGGAGGTCACCCTCTTGCTGACCACCAACTGCAACCAGTACAACCGACACTATTTCCACTGAACAAGGCTCGTAACATAGAATTATCGATATGCACAAAGAACCGTCCTTCAAACTAATGACTTGTCGCAAACTATTTAGTTTCAATACACTATTTCAACATCTACAGTGTAATTTACAGTTGCGTACGACACTCCAAACTAGATCTCACGGAACACTGCGGCAGAAACACTTTCACATCACTGTTATTGGAACAAATTGCAGCCCAGCCCTCGGAATTATATTGACGTGTTACATCCGTAGGCTGAACGGACGCTGGATCGATGACTCTTAATTTTATTACTATTACAAATAATTGCACTCCTAACTGTTAACTTTTCTAACATTGAGGGCGATTTATGTACCCCAGAATAACGGTACTAACAAATTACAAGCTGAGAAACGGTAAATAACAAAGTAGATTTATTCGCTTAGAGATCTAACAATAGCAAAATAGACAAGTACCTTGGTCCGTTACACTAAGTATTAATATATTATAATTATCTAAGCTCAAAAGCTAGTTTATTAAGTGGGATTACTTTAGATTTTTTCTCTGTTCTACACTACCAAAACTTATATCACTTTATTTTAAGATGGCGTCTCTAAAAGACGATCTCCTTTTCACAATCAATAGTGTGACGTCACAAAGACGCGACAAAGCGCTCTCTGGAGGAAAACATTGAAAAGTGTAATGGTTGCGTTCACGGTACAGAATGTTTTTTTGTAATGGTAACTCTTTACACTATACTGATGATTAGGTTGTACTTCTGTACCTGAGGGTTAAACTGAGAAGCGAAACCCTCGACTGAGATTCAAAAGTGATGTCGAGCTCCTACCCAATTCACTATAACCGCTTCCAATATTATTCCATATCAAATAAAATACATTAGATAATATGTTGTGCATTTTATGTAGATCTAAATTGCATTATATAATTAAAAATGAGTATCTACGAAGATAAAAGAGATTTAAAAAGCGGGTGCAGAGCGGCTGGCAGATTAACACCGTCCTGGTTGCCAACGTAGAGATAACACGCGTCTATGGGTGCTCACTTGCCAGTAAAATAAAAATATCAAAATCATCAACAAAGCTTGCTCTACAGCCCTGGATGGGCCTTGGCTTCTACGCCCCTTGCCGCCGCCGCCTCAAATTTCACCATTTGAGGCGGGCCGAAGCCGCTTCTTTCCAGGTCCGATTTCCCAAAAACCTCAAATCCCTCTCAACTCCATCAATCCAACGATCCCTAGGTTGTCCTCGGCTTCTACGCCCCTCCAATTTGCCCTCCATCCACCTCTTTGGGGCTTTCATGCCTTCCATGCGTTGCACATGCCTTGCCCATTGCACTCTTAACAATATAATGGTTTTGACGAAAATTGGTTCTTTAAAAAGTTTGTACAGTTCGTGGTTGTACCGGATGCGCCAAACTACTGCCAACGCCCGCTGCTTGGGTTGCACTCTCTAGTGCTAGGTATGCATTGTTCAGGGCTTGCCAAGATCTGGTTACAATGTCCAAGTCATCGGCGTATCCTAAAAAAATGCACTCCTTATAATATTCAAAACTTAGCTCTTCTCTTCAGAAGGTATTCCAACAGTAAACTACGATATAATCCGTAAGGACTCAGTGTTCACACCGAAGTCTCTTTTTTATTTATTCGATTGACACCATGACTTCGTCTTCTGTATACATATAGTGTTCACACTTAGCTTTCTTCTTCGGCTGTTACTCTGGACTGATAGCTCGCCACGACTTTTTCCAATCTAACGAATAACTTAGCTTTACTATTTTGCTATTGCTCTCAACGGACCGTCAAAATTATGATATCCAACACTGGATAGTTAACTTAGCTCAGACTGTGTATAGTCTGAAAGTTTTATTATATCTCTTTGAGCTACTTTCCTTTTAGACATATACTCATAATTTACCATTACTTAAAACACCCATTATCGCCAACGAATACGGAATCATATTAAAAACGTATTCAGAGTTCGTTGTTTGGACGCCAGCCACAGTTAGTACTTTTGTCAACAGGAAGAACCGAGAGATTCAAGATCTGGAGAATGGACAGAATTTCATTCTAGAAACCAGTCATACTACAAGACATAGTACGTCGTACAAGACATACTTCAGTGAAGCTTACATAGACTTACGAGCCCTCGAATGAATTGATTAACGTAAAGCTTCCGGTATTGAAGGCCAAGATTCTATTTGGGGCACCAAACAAGGGAAGTAAGTTACACATGATATCGTTATGCAAAATGGAATTTGAACGTAATCAGCTTTCATTTCGGAATAATCAGGATATGGAGAGTGTCATGCTCATCTTTTGTTAAAGTAGCTAAGCAAAAAACCGTTTTACATAATGTTAAATTTTTTGCTAGTTGCATATTTATTGAGTCGAACAATTTAAGTATCACAGATGGTATATCTAGAACTGTGGTATATATAAGACATTGATTTTAATATTATTCTAACTTGAGACAGATGTATACATCACAGCTCGTTATTCTTACGCATGCGCATTTTAAATCAGTACCATATTGATGAAAGAAAATCAGTAGGCTACTAGCAGCGAAGACGAAGTTCATAAAACGAGGAGTATCAGAAGAAACCGGCAGCCATGGCCGGGAATATGGGAATGGAGCAATTGATACCAATTGTTAATAAGCTTCAAGATGCTTTCACACAATTAGGAGTGCATATGCAGCTGGATCTACCTCAAATAGCTGTCGTGGGTGGGCAATCAGCCGGAAAGAGTTCAGTTCTAGAAAACTTCGTGGGCAGGTGAGTCTTGATATTGATATAATATATATATATATATATTTATATAAATTGTTAAGATTTTTCATTGGTTATTCACATGGCATATTAGTAAGTTAAAGATGAAATAAATATTATATCATATTTAACATTATTGTTAATTTTCATAGATATCTTGAAATCATATCTATTGTTATTATTATATAATATAGTAAGAACGTGTACATATTTCAGTTTATTTACGTACAATTCCAATGGATCAAAGTAGTTATTATTTCAATGAGTTTATACATTAAATTTAACATTTATTAGATGCATATCTTTTATATTTCTACATATTTTTAACTGTAAATCACATAATTTAAAATAATTGTAGTATCTTGTGTCATAATAGTAACGTATAAGTGCCCTATATTTAGTGCGCATGTCACGCAGTATTGATCTTGTAAATCTTTAAATGAAATGTTTTTATTTATATATATTTTCATGCAGTACCTACATAACGCATACACATAAGTGTATTAAAGTTAGGAAACTTAACCATCAAAATTGCATTACAACAAGCGTCGATAGTGTAAGTAGGCCTTATTAAACCTATCGCACATTATAGGATTCATGGCGAGCACGGAGAAGCCGAGCCCGCATTTCGGCTGTCAACGGCCGTTGGGTGCTGTTAATGTTATCATTTTGACACGAAAAACGGAACGTAGCGTTACCATAACCACCCACCAACCCACTACCAACCACCATATTGAAAAATAAATTAGTTTATCGATGATGTGAAGTATGAGCAAGTAATCAGTGATTTTGTGGTGTGAAAATTGATGTATATTAGCAAAAATGTCTGGAAATTTCGGGATGCAACAGTTAATACCCATAGTGAACAAATTGCAAGATGCATTTGTCCAAATGGGCGTGCACATGTCCTTAGATCTTCCACAAATTGCTGTTGTGGGTGGTCAATCCGCTGGAAAAAGTTCGGTGCTAGAGAATTTTGTCGGCAGGTGAGCGTTTCAATCAGAAAAAGTACGAAAATCCGTCGGTTGTACATAAGTTACGTTATCAGTATATTGAACAAAATCCTTTGTAATCCCATTGTTTACTGTTGAATCACTTGCTAAATTCTATGATCTTACATTTTTTGCAAAATATATACCTGCCTAGGTTTTGTGTGTGTGTGGATTATTTGATAGGGTATATCCATTTCATATCTAATTGGGTTTCCTAGTAATATTATTCCTAGTAAATTCATACAGTTGTGTTAATGAAACTGACTTGAGAAATAAACAAAGTATTTTGTTGTAGATTATTTGGATCTAGCTTTTTTTTCATAATAGCTCTAGATAAAACCTAAAAAAGTGGTGGTCTATTAATTTAATCTTATCAATCCTTACCAAAGATAATGTATGAAGCTTATTTTTCATGTTATCATGTTAGAACTTACTAGTCAGCTCTAAGCGTATGCCCTTTTGAGCTAAGTAGTAAAATACTATGCCTTTGAAGAAAATGTACTCTTAAACTAAAAGAAAAGTAATCGATTGAGGCACTACCTTTTCTTAGTGTATCAGTTTCATCTTAGAGTATCTTAATTATTTACCTTAACTTAGAATTGGGTAAGAACTTGTGAGGAAAAATTTTTTTTTGTTTTTTATGTGCAAATTATCATCCAAGCTCACAGCTAAGCTCAAGCTATATTAAATCACAATGCTCTATCCACAACAATTTCATTTGCTTAAAAATTCAAAATCATTATAGCTTTCATGAAGGTTTTTAAAATTGACAATAAAAGTTAAAGAAACTTAATGCAAAAGATTCATAATGACTAAAAAAATAAGTTATTCTGCTAAAAAAAAAGTTAAATAAAAAATAATACACAAAATGAAAACTGAGATTATTCAAAATGCAACCAAGTTTAAGAAGAAGCCCATAACAAACTTAGCTGTGTAATCACCTCCTTTTTAGAATTGTTATATAGTACTATGTAATAACCTCATCTGTACACATAGGAAAGAGGTAGTGATATTAAAAAGAGGTTCTTCAAAAGGTTGATTACATAATGATATAAATTATATGTAAGTAAATTTGTATGTGTTTAAATACATATAATTTACAGCTTGTACTATTTTGTTAGTTAAAAAACTGAAGTATGAATTTGATGGTTTTTATCCTAGATAGAGATATGTAAATATGTTGCTTCCTTGAATGAGTCATGTGAATGATTTGAAGAATGGAGTGTGTAATGCAATTATAAACATAAACATTTGCAAAGTAACACAAGTATGAAACTTCATACATTATTCTGTATTGAATTTTAATCAATATTGCTCAAAATATGTCTTCAACATCACCCTGAGCCCATTAGGGTTCCACTTTCCACCCTAAGCTAGCTCTTGACTGCATTGGCACCTGGTGCTAAGTTGGTAGCATAACCTGTTATGGCAGTTTTTTTTAAATCCATATCCCTAGTCAGTTATGGCACAGCTTTGTTGTTTTGGTGGTAACTAATCAGGGCAGAAGCTGCTGTCCAGACTAGACTAAAGAAAATTAATTACAAATTATGTAAATGACCCGGATCTATTAATTTATTTCTGGGCTTAGGAATGCATATCCTCTAAGAAAGAGTATGGTACAGTACCCACTGGAACATGGGACCGCAACATTGCACCAGGGAGGTGGACAAAGACGCTCCCATTGCTAGGCTCTCATAGTTGAGGGGATTAAGGGTGTAAACCAACCTGATCCTACTCTAATGAAGGTAGAGGGCATAATACAAAAAACCTTATTAAAAAAGACTTATAATATGCTCTTTAGTAGAAAGGTATCCTAGGTTAGATATGTTTTAGTGATAAGTTGATTAAAAATGTTTTTGGAGTTTCAGGATAATTAAAAAAAAAAAAAATCACAATTTTAGGTTCATTTTTGTGCAACTATTGCAATCTATGATTAATTAAAAAGCATAATGTTTGTGAACAATTTTTATGATTGCACTATATTTAATATGGGTGGAACAGTTTTAACAGACACTATGTTTTGTTTCAGGGATTTTTTGCCCCGAGGATCAGGTATCGTCACTCGGCGCCCACTTATTCTGCAACTTATAAATGGAAATGCAGGTACAGCGATAATTATTTTTAGTTTCCAAGTAACTACATAAATGTTAAAAGAATACAAAAATGTTCACAAGGACCATAATCGAAATTATCACCATGGGCTGATTTTCCCATGCAATATGATAAAACTAAGTTTTGCGATACATTTAAATGTTTAAACTGCAGGCCTAAGTCCAGTATAAACTGAAACAGCATAACCGTTTAGTTTTAATGTTGAAGTACTTGTCATAATTTCGGCTAAGAAGCTAGACGGAATAAAGTAAACTGTACATCTCTAAAAGCCTATAACCCCATAACTCTTATCTTATTTTCCTAAATCCTAGATCATACAGGTCAGTATAATTTCTATACTTAAATATATGCAATAACTTCAAGCTATTTGGATACTGCAAGTGGTTTTCTTTACTTTAATTTCATAATTTTTGTATTCGCCTTTGCACAAATGCTTCCCTTTTACAGTTCCTAACAAAATGTGATTGAATAGATAATGTTTGAGATAAATAATAAAATTGAATATAATAAAATGAATGAATGAATGAGTACACTTTTATTGTACACCAAAGAAAAAGTTGCAAAGGTGCAAGAGCAAGAGAGTACAATTTATTGGCCTTATCGCTACATAGCGATTCTTATTATAGTTTTTAAGCTCACCTCAGAGACTGTATGTCTGTATATTTCAGTGGCCAGACATTGATTTGTATAGCTTACGAAGCAGGATAAGATGAATGGATAAGATGGTACTAACCTGGGGCATAGCTGTTCTTAAAGCAGTACCCCTTTACAAGCAATTTTCTAGCTTTGATTCCAAGCATAACCATAAAGATGTGGTATACTTTAAGTTCTTGGCACTAACAACTTTGCAAAAATTGCTTCAAAATTTAAATATAAATTCAGTATACTGTCCATGACCAAATTCTCTGTTAACCTCCATTAACAATTTGAATGTTAAACATCTAATTGCGCTTTGGGATTAACTTAATTACTCCCATCCTTTTTTATAGTTAGTTATTTTTAGTAATTAGTAGTTTTAATAAATTCAAATATCTGTAACATGCATAGTATTGTTATGCCTAATATTACGTACACGTTATGCAATAGAATTTCAATGCAGCTGTACATAGGATTTTGTGTAATTTAATTCATATTCAAGTATTGTAGAACAGTAGTAATGTCAACTCTTGAATAAATATAGGAATAGACTTATTTTATATTATAACACACTGAAAAAGAGAACCATAAATATTATAACGTAGAGTAAGAAACATTATGTGGTTCAGATCCAATAATCTTACACAATATGTTTTTGTCCACTTTTTTAAACAAATTGCTAAAGTGTGGAAAGCCCTTCCGGCATCTTTGTATCCTGCCACATCTTGAGCACTTATCTTCAAGGCAAAATTGAATATCAATTTTCTAGGAAAGTGCGATATACCCTAGATCTGATGATTCTTTCCAGCTTTCCATACATTGTGATTCTCGTCAAGCGCAAACCTGTTAGATGTATATAGCGAGAACTTGAATTGCAAACGAATGGTTCCGTACAAAGTTGCAATATAAACAACTCTTACCTATTATGGTTCTTACTAAAAGGGTCCTTAGTTTTGGCACCCTTCGGGCACGGAACTCTAAGAATTAAACGCTGTTCATTTGTCATCGAATCACTGTAGAACGTCGTTTTTGTCTGGTGGGTCCTTCGGCCGTGGCTAGTTACCACCTTATTGAAAAAGACGTGTCGCTAAGCCATTGAGCGTCCCGGTATGGGTTAAATATAAGTGCCATACTTCCTAACAGGTTAGCCCGCTAACATCTTAGACTGCATCATCACTTACCTCCAGGTGAGATTGCAGTTAAGGGCTAACTTGTAGTAGAATAAAAAAAAAAACTATTTTTTTTTTAAATCTCTATGATACTTAGTCCTTATAAGAAAGAGAAACAAATATGCCATTAGAAAATATGAAGTTTTTTATCTTTTGAAATTTGGTCAGAACAACGTATCGTTCTGGGAAGCCAGTCTAAGATAACAACTTTCAGATTAAAACTAAACCATAAGTTATGAAAAATCAAAAGAGAAACAAGCCCTCCACGCATGACTCATCATTTGCGTCATGCGTGAGCGCGAGTAAGCACTCGATGCTCAATCGCGGCACGCTCTTTAAAAAACGTTTCTTTGGGACTTCCTTATCATGCTAAGCCTATTTTATTTCGGGTACCATCCTTACCACCCTAAGTAATGACCCGCTATTGGGCAGAGGGACAGGTCTCCTTTAGATTTTGTCGATTTCCATGCCACAGCGCTGTGATCTTATAAATAGGAGAACCGGGCTGATCGATCGATCTGTGACTGAATTTTCTCTGGTCTGGTCTCATGGGTTTTGGCCGTGACAAACGCCAAGCTACTTAGCGTTTAGGTACAAGGCCGCGTAGAAACAGTTTTTTTTACTACGCAATCTTACCTGCACGGCTAGCATGGGCAGGAGACAACTACATCCCCGGGCCAAGAATTAAAATTTATCTTCTCCCACAGCTTTATCAACTCTCAGAGCACTGGCGCACAAGTGGAAATAAAATCCAAAAATTAAACGGGAGTAAACTTTTCCTATCCCCTGTTCACGTGCTTTTGCAGATGGACACGTTAATTATATTCCCTGTCAGGGGAATATAATTTTTTTAATCCTGCCTGTGTTAGCCCTGCTGCTGGTATGTGATGATGCAATCAGATCAGATTGTAACGGGCTAACCTGTTAGGGGTATGGAAGTTCTACTAATCTCTATACCACTAATCAATTTCTAAGCGACGTCGTACCCGGAACGCTTATTTGCTTAGCGGCACGTCTTTGTCGGTAGGGTGGTAACTATGTAAGCCATGGGAGCCATGGGACAAAGCCTCCCACCAGACAAAAAAAAAATGGGATATGGGTTTAATATAACTGTTAGTCCACTAGCATCTTAGACTGCATCATCACTTGGTCCGAAACGTCTTGGGGAGTTAGGTAAAGAATTGCGACTGTTATATAACGAACAGTATCAGGTTCCAATTATCTTCTTAAACGGCGAGAGGGATGGGCAAACTCGGTCACTCATCTAGTTGGGTCAAAGTTACATAACAGTCGCAATCGATTGAAGCCAGTCCGACATTAAAAGCTTGTGTTTTAAAAACGTTTTCCGTAAAGTTACGTTATTGGCAAACCCGACTCTAGGTGACCTATATATGTCCCATACAAAGCTAGTTGAATGCTAATAGGGTGTTGAAATATTAATGATAATGAAAAACTTTTGCTCTACAATATTTCCCCGGAATCAAAGCTCTCGCAGAAAAACTGTACCTTCTGTGTTTCATATACGAGTGAGCGACACCAATAAACACCACAAGTTTACATTTAACGTCAAATAGATTTACCGTATACTATGGCAACAGAAATAATCGGTCATCGATAACCACAACAATAATAAACACACACGTTCACACGCACACGCATACACGTGTAAATAAATGTGTTGTCAAGTCATTAAAATAAGGAAGGGTTGTTTTTTAGGACACTTATGTTTGAAAACTGATATATGTTACTTGATAAACAATGATTTACTTTAAGCTTCATTTCCGTTGCAATTTGCAATGAAATTATCAATTGTTCATAATAAATTCAACATCTCTTTAGGATGCTACGGCCTAAGGTGTATGACGGAGCGAATGTGCGTATAGAGTACATTTTCGAATACCTATCTATTTAGGGTGCTGTATAAAGATTGAACAAATTATAAATTACGCTGTTTAGTTTTGCCTGGTTTTCTCGGATTATAGCAATTTAAGCTTAATGTTTATTGTATATCCATATGTGTTTTTATACAATATATTACATGAAACTTTTTTTTAAATCCATTTTTAGTGATACTCTGTAGGTGCTATTCAAAGAGCTCCTAACCCAAATCCTGTTTTCTTGTTTCATAGAATGGGCGGAATTTTTGCACTGCAAGGGCAAGAAGTTCACAGACTTCCACGAAGTGCGCGCCGAAATCGAGGCCGAGACCGATCGTATCACCGGCTCCAACAAGGGCATTTCCCCGGTGCCTATCAACTTGCGTGTCTACTCTCCTAATGGTGAGTTAAGTTTCAGTGTCCAAGGGACTTGCAAAAATCGCTAAAAGCAGTGCATATTATTCGAACATTGTTGGCGTTTCTTTTCAGAATTATTACCCTTATTTTATTGAGTCAACACCAACAGTTTTAGCAAACTATGTTTTTAAATAATTAATATTGCTTTAAGCGATGGTAGTTTGCCCCTCTAGATTCATGGTTGATTATTGATTAAGATGAACTTAATGAAATTAGTTTCCGTTACCTTCGTTATTATATGACGATGATTCGCTAACTATATTAATATTTACTATATTATAAACTAGTTTCTCCATATACCGCCTAGCCGTGTTATAGCACTTTTCGCAATTGCTTTGCGTCTCTTTATCTCCGGCATACAAAGGGATTGTAAGGATTAATCGTACATTTATGTACGTAGAAATCAGGGTCAAACATAGAAATGACTTCCGTAGGTCATTTCCTATAACGTTATCCTTGTAGGTGCAGGTTAAATAATTATTTGCTAGAATTCTAGACAGTACAAAGGTATGCAGTTTTCCTTCGTAAGAAATAAATTAATATGAAAATATTCTATTTTCTATTTAGTTTATTTCGCACAGAAATCTGTTTACAACATCCAAATTATGCTCTACAATTAACATGTTTTAAATAAAATTGTAGGAAGTTTGTAGATAATTTAATAAGTAGGTAGATATTTTCTTTCTTTTTACAAAAAAATGTTGTTTGACTGAGGTATTGTTTAAAAAAGTAGTACCGATGTGCCAAAGAACAGATTTGTGACGCTGAATTGGTAAAATATGGATAGGTATGGGCATAGTTAGAAATTCCAATTGATAAATGACCCACTAGGTGGACTTACGACATCAAAGAGGTCGCAAGATATTATTTACCTATGCTGGACGTCAATAATTGGGACGACGATAACGTTAAATTAACCTTGCGACATTACAAATGTGTCGCTGATTTCTTTAAATAGGTACTAAAATGGTTGACATTTTTTCCCACCGCGTCGGCTTTATAGAGTTTTAATATCAATGACTCATAAATATTTCTTATAACGGATAATATTGTTTCATTATAAAATACTACAAGTGTTACTATAATACGCAAACATAATATAATGTAATACACTGTTTACACTAACATATGTTTGGATGTTTTTACTCATCATCCTCACCTTTTAACATAATATGTCCTTACTGCTGGGCACATAGGTACGTCTTCTTTCTTTGAAAATAGGGTTTTAGAGATTCGCTTTATGCTCTAAAACCGAGGTTCGGGGGAAGGCTAACAACGCGCATTTACAAACTCAGTACTGGTACCTACTGAGAATTTGACCATGCTAACCACTAGGCCAAGGAGGTAGCTATTTTTACTTTACAGTCATTATATGTCCTGGATTAACGTTATATTTTTCCTAAGAGGTTGTTAAGAGTAAACGAAATTCTCCGAACAACACAAGTCGCTGATTTACTTCAAACCAAGTGAAAGGGTGCAAATTTTTCACCATATGTCAAATAATCCCACGTCATTATATTTAGAAAAAAATAATTCTTTAGTATTATAAAAAAGCGTAAGAGTCTTAACCCAAAAACTTTAACGGTCAGTCGGTCGGTAGCTTCTACGGAACCCTAAATCGCGATTGAATGATTCTTAATTACTTCGTGTACACCAGCGTTAACATGTAATTAATTATTATTATAGATCAGTAAGTAAAGGTCTTTATCTGCAAAATATCCTGGAAGTTGAAAGGATGTTAAGAAATCACAAAGTTAAATACAAGGTGTTTTAATCGCCGATTAAAACGCATTGTGTGCAGTATGTTTGATGTGCCAGCGCGTATTTTTATTAACATCTTAGCAGCTGTACTTGTTATCTTAAACGTTTCTCAGTTTTTTTTAATGGCAAAGTTTGATAGATTTATAAATATTGTATGTCCAGTTTACGTTTAAATTAATACTGTCAAAATCGTTAGTGTTTCCGCGGTGTGTAAAAGTAATTCCGATCACTTGTTGCAAAGTCCTCCACCGCCCCTGTTATGCCGTCATAATTGTTTCTACCAGTACAATCAGAAATCAGTGGCGTGCATAGAGAGTATGCACAGCGTATGCAGATGATATTAAATGAAGAAAAATATCAGTACGAATTAAAAAAAATGAAAATGAAGGGTAGGCTTTTCGTAACTCTTACAATGCCTATCGTAGATGTATAATATATAAATGTGTGCCGTGTGGTGACGGCATACCAGAATACAGTTCTCTCACCAACCCTCCTCTTCCTGCGGGTGTCGTACGAGGCGACTAAGGGAATATAACGGAGAAAGGGCAGCAGAGTCCGGTGTGCTACTACTACCATATACTGCGATCACCAACCCATCTGCCCAGCGCTTTTAGTCCAATAGACTATATAGGCTATTCATGTTATGATACATATATCTGTATAGAGATATAATATATCTGTATATAGATTTCGATTTGTATGTGTTATGCCATGGCTCACGTTTATTCGCCTATGCGTGGATGTCAGGTTAATTTTCCACAGGAAATAATATTTTAACAAATAGGGTTTCCCATTTTCTCCAGAGCTATGCTATGTTGCTATAAAAAGGAGGCCATTGGTGGAATTCACTAACATTTCTCACTGAGCATTATGCTGGAACTAAAAGTCACATATCCATCGCCTATCAGTAAGAAATTTTAAATGTTTAGGATTACGACGTTTCTTTAAATATTGTAACTATAATCAAGGTTGAAACTAAGGCGTTGCAAGCAAAGGTAATGTGAAAGCGGTTCCTCGAAACGAAAACGAAGGCAGCCTATATACACAGGTTTATCCTGGATCACGTTTAAATCGGCAGCTCGGGATAAGTAGTTCTCGCCCTATGCACAAAAGTAGAACCAGAATATCTTTGAATGCGATAAATTTATGAGTACCTTACCCATAGTCATAAATTCTTGTCCATGGGAAAACTTGTTTCATTCCTAGCCGAGGTTTGGAGGATCGATTGGATTATGACATATCAATTGATAGACCAATGCAAACTCTGGCGAAGAAATTTGTTTAATAGTAAACTTTGTCACGTTTGAAGCGCTTTGCGACCTCATTTCGTAGCCGCAAGATTCAAGGTACTATTCCGGCTGCCCTCTTCTTCCGCTGCTTATAACATGGGTTCCTTCTAATCAACAGTAGACAGGCATCTAGCCAAGCGCGCTCCTTAGGCTGCAATATCATTTACAATTGACACACATCACGACGATAAGGGGTGTGATTGCAGGCAAGCACTGTTCTATATAGTATACAAAGATAGTTAGAAAGCGGTATTAGGCCGGTGGGTGACAACCATAACATCAGTTGCGTTTATATCTATGGTCAGATGGGGTCATGGATTGCTATGGCAACAGAATTAAAGATAAGAGCCTAGATTGTTTAGGAAATTATTGGTCAACAAAAATTTCAAAGAGGTTCTTTTGTCTTCTTTTGTCTACTTTATGAAATTTGGTCTCTGGTGAGAGGTTTTGGCCGTAGCCAGTTACCACAAAACATACCGCCAAGCGATTTCTACCGTTCCGTGTAGAAACCGCGTAGAGGTATAGTCTAGCATAGAGTTCCCTTAGAGCTGGTTAGACGGTAAAGGGCTAACATTAATTAAAATAAAAATAAAAATAAAAAACGATGCAAACTGCAATTTATCTCCATAATTTCACCCTGACCCAGTCTCTTAATATATGGATATCAGTGCCCCGACTGCATGAGATGTCAAGTAATACAAATTATGCACCGGTAGTGATGCCACATTATGACGGGGTTATGATGATATACCTAGGTTGAGTCAGTGTTTACTGTTGATTGACTGTCTTAGATAACTTAATGTCTGATTAACAATGAGAAATGCACGTCTAAGTAATAGATGTTCCAATCGTAGAATGATGTACAGATATTCTTAATTGATAAGATATCTAAGCGTTCGATTACTGTTACAACTTCGATAACGCACAAATACTTGTAGAGTTATTTTTGATAATACAGATATGGTTATATAAAAAAAAAAAAAGTTTGAGAAACAAGTCCAACTGCTTTCGAAGATGTAGGCAATGAGTGTAGGTACTTTTATTGTTGAAAGGTTTCATTGTTTGTTTGTTACAACACTATAAGCGATAGCAGCTTTTGTACGAAAATTAAAGGAAAGTTTACTATCTAGGAATATAGTAACAATACATACAGGAGTTTTGTAAACCATGAAAGCACTTCGGCTATGTTGAGCAGCTTCACTATCGACTGCTACGTCTTGTCTCTCGATGTATTTCGTCATGCGTCTTTATCTATCTACGGTTTCAGATCTTAGGGCTGAATCTCAAAAGTGACGTGCACTACATACATGCGCGAAAGCACTGCATACCCTATATTTTAATATAACTCTTATAAGAGAATATTTTTTTTTATTTTTCGCCAACTTCCTGCTTTATCCTACCCTGTGCACGCCACTTAATCTTAGTTCAAGCGCCACATTAGTCCTAATAGAAAACTGAGAATAGAACGTTTTGTGACAGAGCTTGTCCGGGGAAGTTCTTCCGCCGTGCTTATTCTTGCCGCCAATGCAAGCAGCATTGCTGTTTCGATCTAAAGGGCGCTTTGGGTCGTTTCTGTTGTAATTACAGGTATATGAGAGGTTGATGGGCACAGGGCGGCTCTTTGTATGAAGTGTTCCTTACGGGCCCTGCGGAGTTCTGCTCTGTTTATTATGGTTTTCCATTTACCATCAAGTGGACTATCAGTTGGCTCTGTCAATGTAAAATAAATCTTAGCTGAAGATCGGCCTCACATGGGGCACCCCCATGGTTATCTTTCTTCTATGACTTTTTTTACAGTAAAGCAATATTTAGCCCGGAGTTGCGATAACAATTGTATTAACAATCTGAACACAATCGCTTTATATAAGTAAGAATACTTTAGTAAACAAATTAATTAAATAAATAATAATAATAAATGAATAATAAATAAATTTACTACGACAATACACACAACACCATCTAGCTGCAAAGTAAGCGTTTCCAGTAGTGGGAATCGAACCCACGGCCTTGGACTCAGAAAGCAGAGTCGCTGCCCACTGCGCCAGTCGGCGGTCGATTAGTAGTAAACCCAGTTCGCGTGGACTGCGCATTTAGTAACAGTGTTAAATTTAGTAAGTAGGCACCTAAAGACCTAACGGTACATGTCTCATTGACGTAGATTCTTCATTAATATTATTAAAACTTGCCAACTTAACTGTAAGCGGTAATGAGATTGTGAAAGATTAATAATTATTTGTTATGCCGTGACTACCTATGCCATGTCTGTGGCCTGAATGAGCATCGCTTTCTATACCGCGACTCAATTGAACGCCATTTGATGCCTTTGCAGTCTGCATAGTCGCCTATAGGTTTTATGGTATAGTTTTCGTTATACTAACGTTTCAAAAAGCAGATGAATTTATTTTGGGGTTAAAATACCGCCTAGATCAGCTCACATTATTGTTTGAAGGTCAAGTAGACACCGCAGGCCGCATTCCCTAAAAAACTGCATAAGAACTGAAACTCTTTAGCTCTCTAAACAAGCGTAAAGTGGAGTAAGTATTATATGCATGTAAATAATAAATTTACATTATCACTTCTCAAACTCACTACTAAAGTTCAAATATACGAATTTCTGTAGTCAACAGCTTCAAGATCGTAGTGCAAAATTCCTATTTAATTTTGCACTACGATCTTGAAGCTGGAGCTTGAAGCTACTCGAAATATCTTTTATTTGGACATGTTGTAGTCATTAGTGCACAGTCATAAATCTTTTAATACAGTGATGTAAATCCTTTACTATCTTATCAAGTTTTGCTATCTGTTTGAATCATGCATGTGTGTGGATTTGACAAATATCTATAGTATTATTATTTTCAGGAAATAAATAAGTGTCTGTATTGATACTTATAATTTTAGTAACAGGTTTTTGAGCAAAAATTTTGAGCCCTGATTCTCCTTTCCACGCTACACCTCATTTTGCTACGGATTGATTTCAGTGCTATAAAAGTGATCTTATCTCATAGACATAGGGCGAGATAATGGTAGATATAATTATCTCGTTCCGCGCATGCTAGCCCTACTGTTACTACAAGGACAGTCTATAGATTACCAAATTCCTCTTATTTTTTTGTCCGGCCCAGTTTGGATTAGTCCACTAACCACTAGACCAACTCCACACGCCTTTTTTAACATTATGGAGAACTCTTAGGTATGCACGTTTCCTTACGATGTTTTCCTTCACCGTTAAAACAAGTTTAAATTGCTTAAAACGCACATTACTTAAAAAAGTTGGGATTCAAACTGGGCTAAAGTGAAGCCGAAATCCTAACCACTAGGCTGTCACCGCTGCTGCATTGATTATAATATAGAAAGTATATGATTTTTTATTATTATACTCTATATTTTCTTTATTAGTTTTTCTATAATAAAATTAAATGTTTCTGCCGGGCGTACCGTGACAGCATACATTTTTTCACATCGTCACAAAATGTAGGGGAGCCTTATAAATAAGTGATATGTATATTTCGCCCACTATGTCCTACTGTAATGAAGATAAATATGTTATGGTTAGGTTTATCATACCATAAAAGTCATTGTACTCACAAATGAAAGTTGGGCAATGTCTGATAAATTATTAAAATTAGGTCTCAATGCGAAAATGGTAATTGGCTTTTAGTATTACATATCTAATCGTAATCTTATTGCGTTACCAAACGTACGTAAAAATACTACGCACTACAACTGGGTGAGTGCGTAGTATTTTGGCATACTAAAATCTGTTATATCTGTCAGCTGTTACAACGGTAAGCGCAGCGTGGAACGACCTTCAGGTTTCAGCCCTATGGGCTCGAATACCTCAAGAAGGTGTAGGAAAGTTATTGATGGTCTTGCAGTCTTGGTCTTGTTCATGAATGTATGAAAACATCGCACGTGTCCACCCACACCGGAAAGCGGTGCTTATATTTACGACTTTAAGATGCGCGAGTCTTTGTGTGCGCCAAATTGTAGCAGAAGAAACATAAATAAGTTGCAGCATTGGCCTTATTGGCGCGCGCACTTTTATAGGATATCTCATTTTGAGAGGATGTACACAGGCTGTTGATTATATGAAAACTGTTGATCCATGTGTTTGGATACTTGCGCAACGTACACAATAGTTTAGCTAATTCAGCTCTGGTGAGAAGGGGTTTAGTAAATCTACTTATAATTTATTTATATTCTCCATGCTCCATGAAGTTAATTTAATTTAGGATACCCAATACATTTTGTCATTATTTTTTACACGCACTTTTATCATTTGCCTCTAGGTATTATTTTTTTCACCGCAAATCATTTTCAACTCTACGTCAAGGTCGAAGTCCTCTGTTAAGTTTTGGAAACAATACGTAACGGTCTTTTTCCTATGACTCAACATAAACAATTGTGTCCATTCATTGCCTACTCAAAGAAAAATACAAAACATTTTCAGAAACTAGCCGTCAATTATCCTAAGTTATTATGAATCAATGTTTACATGAATGCTTTTTAAGTCGACAATTATTGTGATTCTAAATGACGAAGGAAACAAAAATGGGATCCATTTTTAATCTTTTGTACAACTGTTTCGTGATTAAGAACAAAGAAGTCACATTACCTGGCAGATTATCATCTGTATTTATTAATAAAGCTGAAAAGATTATTTTGTTTACTTGCTCGAACACGGTAATCTCAGGAACAAAGTCGGGTTTTGAAATATCGGTTTTGAATGTTTGAAGTTTGAAGAATTGGAAATGCCGTAGTCCACCACGCTAGGAAAGTTGGTATAGGTTGGTATATCCAACACTTCTTTAAGAACACAATTGAGAACTCTCGGTTTCCTCATTATGTTGTCCTTCACCGTTAAACAAGTGATATTTATTGTTTAAAACGCACATAACCCCGAAACAGTCCACTGCTGCACTAACATACCGGTTTGTCCATAATAACCACACTGGATTCGGAATCGCACTATGGTAGTAGTACTAAAGACGCGGCTGCCCAATTTCTCCATCACATTTATTCCATTATTTGCCTCGAAAGTCACCCGATGGAATAGTAGGGTTGGTGGCAACTGTCTTCTTATATTTATATCACCACTCGAAAAATTGAAGTCGGTCCCCCGAAAGCAGAAGCTCAAAGTATTAACGAGACTATCCCCGGTTTTATAGTAACGTAGAAGTTTTGATTTAACTGCCTCGTTGGTCTAGTGCTTTACAGTACTAGCGGTTTAGCATGCAACTACAGACAAGGTCCTGGGTTTGAATTCCGGATCGGATCGGGGGAAAAATTGTTAGGTATCGTGCTTTTTGTGTTAAAGATTGTCAGTACCCAACCTGCATTGGAACAGTGTGTTGGTTTATGCTCTAAAACCGTCATTCCTAAGGAAAGGAAGCCTATGCCTAGCAGCGGGACGTTAATAGGTAGTAGATGATGATGATGATGATCAAGCTTTGATCAAATGATCATTAAATCAACCACTCCCAAAATGAGAAGGATTTAGACCGTAGTTGACCACTTTGGCCCAGTGCGGACTCTACACACCTTTGAGAACATTATGTAGAACTATTAGGCCCCCCGAAAGTTAAGCCGAAGATCTAACCACTCTGCTATATCCGCTTCATGAAGTTTTTGCATATATTGACTGTATTTTCAGTACTCAACCTGACACTGATCGACTTGCCGGGTCTGACGAAGGTGCCAATCGGCGACCAGCCGGTAGACATTGAGCAGCAGATCAAAAACATGATTTTCCAGTTCATAAGGCGCGAGTCATGCCTAATTCTCGCCGTGACCCCAGCGAACACCGATTTAGCGAACAGCGATGCACTGAAACTTGCCAAAGAAGTTGACCCTCAAGGTAGGTGGATCACTCAACAAAAAATCACCAAGCCCTATCTGCCGTACGTACGAAGGATCCTAATTAAATAAATTCTTTTTAGGTTTAAATATTTCATTAACTTATAAGATAGTTATAAGCTAGTTTAAAAAATCATAAACCTAACCCTCAGAAATATATTTAGACAGATCATTTTCATACTATATTGACGATGGTTGATAGATGTAGGAACTCGTACTAGTCACTGTGTTCAGTTGCGGACTTGCAGATCCAACATTGTTTATAGGACGTCACGAATTATATAGTATATAGTATGTATTTATAAGATAGTAGAATTAGATAGAGTTGTGTTATTCCTAGGGTTGGATATTAAATGGGCATGCTAATGGGTTAATTCTCCACTTGTAAGGTTTCTTTATACGTGGTGCACGTGTATTCCTCCGATGGAAAATAACTGAATGTTTTATAAGATGGAACGCTACTATTTAGATGATTAAGGCTAAACATATATATGACTAGCTGTTGCCCGCGACTTCGTCTGCGTTTGATTTTGTTTTTAAAGTATTCAGTATCGCTAATCTTAAAATGAGTATAGTAGTATATATATATAACACCACTGCTGCCAATTAATTATAGACAAATAATTTGAAATAAAATAAAATTGCGACTATAATTAAAGATCTAAGCTATCCTATCTCTTAAGTTGGACCAGACTGCTCACGTTGTACCAATTTAATTTTAAATCGGTTAAGTAGTTTAGGAGTCCATCGCGGACAAACATCGTGACAGGAGATTTATATATATTAAGATATATAAGTAGGTACTATGAATAGTGTTAAAAGAGAGAGAGAAATTTATTTTTATATGTTCAAACTCCTGGTACCAGTTATTTAATGAAGAAGATTATATAGAATGATCATCATAACATCGGTACGACCCAAGGTTAACGCAGGTGAAATTGCAGTGCGCAATTATGGTGCGTGTATTTAATTATTAAATTATGTAATGTAGTATTACGATCACCTCACGATAATAGAAAATATAATATGTATGAACACTACATAGGTGCTTGTGCTAGGTACTTGTATAAATCTGGTAATGCTTGCCTACATTAACAGATTTATTAAATTTGATTTATTTGTTGCTACAGCAAATACTTATTTCTTGAAATGCAGTCTACATCTTCTCTAACGCCAGGCGCAAGTAATCAATCTATTCCAAAACTACAGATGTCAGATTCAATTTAGTAATGTTATCTTTATAAACAGGGAAGAATAGGAAAAGGGTAGCACTACTAAATTCAATTTAAAATTAGATTGATTGTTTCTTGCGATAGTTCCTAGACTGCTTAAATCATGATAATTTATTAATGAGACTTAGTATAAATAATTAATTGGAATACTTGACCTCTATGGCAGGAAAGTCCGTATATCAGGGGTCAACCAGCACCTTTATATATAAAAGGAGATTAAAATTTGACATTCTTAGTTCCAACGATTCTTAGCCTAGCCACATTAGAAAATTAGCAGATACAAAAGACAACGAATTATACAAACTGTGTTAACCATGAATAAGTCTTATTGATTTGTAGGTCTACGTACCATCGGTGTAATCACTAAGTTGGATCTCATGGACGATGGTACTGATGCTCGGGATGTCCTCGAGAACAAGTTGCTGCCTCTGAGGCGTGGATACATCGGCGTCGTGAACCGCTCACAGAAGGACATAGACGGTCGAAAGGACATTTCTGCCGCGCTTGCTGCTGAAAGGAAGTTCTTTCTTAGGTAATTTTTTTATTTTTTATATATGAGCCAGAATTGAATTTGAGCTGAAATTGAATTCAATTGCCTTCCCTTAAAGTATCGCAGTTAAACAGGACTTGACGTTGGAAACTAATCTTAGCAGCAGCTATGAAATTTTTTACGCCGTGGCGGATTTTGGTTACCTAATTCGCTTTCAAAAAATTTCCCTACTTTTATAAAGACACTAAGGCGTGAGGGAAGGAAGTATATGGTTTTTGTTCTACACGGTAGGTAGTAAATAAATCCTAAGGTACTCAAATTGCCGTAAATATCTTATTACACAATTCATTTTCAAACTAAATCCCTATTTTTAAAAACACTAATGCGTAAGGGAAGAAAGTATATGGCTTCTGTTTTACACGCTAGGTAGTAAATATTTAATAGCCCTTTATGGGGCACCTGTTTGGTCGCAAAGTCTATTAAGAGTAAAGCGACTCAGAGCGAAGCTCAACAGCATGCAACGCAAGATCGCCATTAGGGTTGCGAGAGGATATCGCACAATATCCTTTGAGGCGGCTACCATTTTGGCCCGCTGTCTGCCTTTTGACATATTGGCGGAGGTGGACGCCAATATATATGAAAGAAGAAGAGAAATGGACGTAGAACCCGAAGCGCTGAGGCAACTAGCGCACCGACAAGCCCTTATTCTTTGGCGTACGCGTCTTGAAGAGGAGAAAAACGTACGCCAACGCGCTGTTGGTGCCATACTACCAAACCTCGAGGCCTGGTTGTCAAGGAAAAGTGGAAGTGTAACCTTTAGACTGACTCAGGTACTCACCGGGCATGGTTGTTTCGGGGAGTACTTGTGTCGGATTGGTCGTGAGGCGACACCAAAATGCCACCATTGCGGAGGAGACCGGGACACCGCGCAGCATACACTCGAAGAGTGCCCGGCCTGGGACCAGGAGCGCCATCTACTGATCAGCCACGTTGGAAGAGATCTTTCTCCTGCAGCAGTGATAGCAGCAATGCTCGCGGAGGATAGAGCGTGGAAGGCGGTAGTCTCCTTCTGCGAAACTGTACTAGTCAAGAAGGAGGCTGCTGAGCGAGATCGAGAGCGAGCCAATCCTGCTCGTAGAAGACAGCGCCCTACAGGTAATCGGGAATCATAAATCTTCCCGGGACGAGCTATAAGCGTTGTGCAAGGGAGGCACCGGTGCGTTCCTAGGAGATCCCGGAGCCTCCCATTATGTACTGAGGCTGGCAACCGAGGGGGTTTTAGTGGGTAGAAATCCCACATAACCCAAATTCTCCCACAGAGAATTGGGCATCTTTTGAGAAGATTTCCCCCCCGTCAACAAAAAAAAAAAAAAAAAGAAAAAGGTAGTAAATATTTAAATCCAAAAGTATACAATCAAATTGTATCATAAGGTAGTCTTGTTAAGGGATAAATA
The DNA here is from genome assembly GCF_905163445.1 of Pararge aegeria. Classification (NCBI taxonomy): domain Eukaryota; kingdom Metazoa; phylum Arthropoda; class Insecta; order Lepidoptera; family Nymphalidae; genus Pararge; species Pararge aegeria. The sequence continues at coordinate 6,595,108 of NC_053183.1, forward strand.
GTGAGAAAGATAATACAGCTAGGTAGATAGATAAAATCTTCATTGAGATTGAAAAACAAAAAATATATATATATATAAAACGTGCAAAGGCAGAATAACAGCTAATAGCTTAAGAGTAACTTCAAAAAATATGTTCTTTTAAAATTGCGTTCTAGTAGATATAGAGTGACTTGTGATTATAATAAAATCATGTGATGTTTATAAGCAGGAAGGACGCATCTCGTTATGCGGCATACCAATAATTGAATGCATCGTTAATACAGCCATTATTTTATTCGCAAATAGGTATATGCAGTCGCAGAGTATCTACAGAATTTGTCGTATTTGCCCTGTATACTTATTCGATTCATACAAATAAGGCGTGCTTAGAAGAACAATTTGCATTAAACAGATTTGTAGTTATCATTGTTATCATTGTAGCCAATAATATGAAGCAGAATATGATCATAATATCGAGCTATGAGCGTTACCGACAAAACACAAATTTTACAGAAGAAGGTTTATATTTGTGCCCGCGTTCTTCGTTCGCGTTTATTACGGTTTTTTTTACAAATCCTGTAGGAACTGATTGTTTTCTTGAAATAAAAAGTGGCCTATGTTACTCTGTGTCCTTTTAACTATATGCCAAAAAGTTGATTACTTGTTAAGCTTAGGATGTGAATGTAGGATAAACAAAAAAACATACTTTGCATTTGTAATATTGGGAAGAATCTTTACAGAACTAAGTGTTGGTAAACTGCAATGTAATCATCATCTCTACGATCGATTGACGTCCACAGCTGGACATAGGTCTCTTGTAGGGAGCTTGAAAATCCACGGCTAACATAATTCTACTATAAAACTTCAATATTACAGCATATTTAAAAAAAAATATTGAAAAAAGAACTCAAAGTTTTGCCGTTTTTGGCGTTAATGGCTCGATGTGCTCTAAGATGAGATGCCGTGTTATTTAAAATGTAAACGTTTGTGACATTCGAACTTGTAACCCCATGATGTTATGCATCTGAAATCGCGAGAAGGAGTTCTTTCCTCTTTGTGGTTCTTGGTAGGTACTTAGGCAATCTATATGCTATTATGTGACGCGAATACACATTACTTACGTTTCCAATGTATTAAAATAGGCTGACGTGTGGTGCTGATTGATTGGACCAGCGTCTTTTTAAATTAAAATTTTCATCTCGGTTCATCGTTTGTGTATGAATAGAATTCGGGTCGGCTCTATTTACTTAATAAATAAATACTAATTTGGAAAAAAGTAACTACTGAGTTTCTTGCCGGCTCCTTAACGGGAGAATCTGCCTGCCGAACCGGTAATAGAGTCACTACAAACAGAAATACATTACGTTTCAAAAGTGCTCATATCTGGCCTCCTTGAAATAAATGAAATTAGAATTTTTTTGAATTTTTGAATACTATTTCAGCCACCCCTCCTACCGGCATCTTGCGGATCGGCTGGGCACACCTTACTTGCAGCGAGTGCTGAATCAACAGCTGACCAATCACATTCGAGACACACTGCCCGGCCTACGGGACAAGCTTCAGAAGCAACTGCTAACACTCGAGAAGGATGTGGACCAATACAAGCACTTCAGACCCGACGACCCGTCTATTAAGACCAAGGCTATGTTACAGTAAGTGCTTCAACATTTAATTAATACTTATTGTATTCCAAGCGTAGCTCGAGTCGGATATTAATAGCAATTCCTGTGGGAACTTAGTTTACAAAATTGAAAATAAACAATTCTATAAAGAAATTCAAGGTTATTTAAATATGTCTAATCTGTGTCCATCTAGTATGTTTCCAGTTTAGTGAACAGTAGCATACGGAAGCTGATTCTATAGACTTCATCATCACTTCATATATGAAACAACCCATTGCCGGCCTACACAGGGCACGGGTCTCATCTCACAATGAGATGGGTTTAAACAGTAGTCCACAGCTCTGGCCCAGTGCGGATTGGTGGCCCCACACGCCTTTGTGAACATGGCATGGCAGGAAACCTCTCGATGTTTCCCTTCATCGTTGGAGCGAGTTATTTTTTAATTACTTAAAACGCACATAACGAAAAGTTAGAGGTGCATGTTGGAATTCCATAACTTTTAGGCTATCACCGTTTCTTATAATTTTATCTTATATTATCGTAATAGTTCGAGTAACGACTTCGCGCGCATAGTATTCAAGTTAAGCTTGAGTATCTTAGTTTTTTGTTAAAATATACATAAACAATGATTTTCGCGTTTTGAATAGGATGATCCAACAACTGCAAACAGATTTCGAGAGGACCATCGAAGGCTCAGGCTCGGCGCAGATTAATACGAACGAGTTGTCCGGAGGTGCGAAAATCAACAGACTGTTCCACGAAAGGTTCCCCTTCGAAATCGTCAAGATGGAATTCGATGAGAAGGAACTGCGCAGAGAAATCGCATTCGCCATTCGTAACATCCATGGTATCAGAGTGAGTACAATTGTATGCTCTATCGTTGATATTGGCAACTCTAACCCTTTATAATCAATCAATCAATCACTAATATATATATATTTCTTTATTTTTTTATACTAGATAGACTTGCGCTTGACAACTATTATGCCTGATGTAGAGCAATGATGCGGTCTAAGTTGGGGCGCGCTGGCCTAGAAAATATCAAGGGCTTTTCTTCAAATTCAACAATTTTATAAAGCTTGAACGGATACGTTCTGTGCCGCTCGTTTACAACGGTAGTTTGCGAGAATAGGGGGTTATACCAGATCTGCACCATCGTTCTATTTTTTCCTCGTAGTTGCCACTATAGTTTCAGAATTTCATGGCCCTGTGACCTTTCTTATCTTGCACATAGTAACACTTAACCTCTACCAAATATTGAACCTGATGCAGTTGGGAACTTTAAAACTTCTTCCGAATTTCTGGATCACTTAAAATGATTTAAAAAACAACTACTCAATAATTTCTGGTACAACTTGCCAGGTTCATCACAGCGTTTTTTTTTCAGTTCGCGCGATATACTATACGATTTTAAATATTGTAAATTATTTCAGGTGGGTCTCTTCACACCGGATATGGCTTTCGAAGCTATAGTGAAGAAGCAGATCGGTCGGCTAAAGGAACCAAGTCTCAAGTGCGTCGATCTGGTCGTCCAAGAACTTTCGAACGTTGTCCGAGTTTGCACAGAAAGGGTGAGTAAGTTGGATTGAAAACACTGTTTTAAACTCGCGCTATTTCATAAAACAATTCGTTTCCCGTTTAGGGTCTTCCTACTTTATTTACATGTTCTACAAAATGCCTTCAAATTAATTATTAATGTTAATGCAACAAATTAAAATCAATAGTTGAAATTATAAAGCAAGACTTGGTAAACCTCTGAATCACCTGGCAGTAGTTATGCCCGCAGGCAATTCGACCTCAAACTCGGATTTTTTTACGCTCGGGGAGTGGTGTCTTATCGCAGATGAAGAATGAAGAATGCATGCAGAATGCTCATAAATAGCGGACTCGCAAGATAAATTCACTGCATCATGTATTGTACTTCTACTTTCCCATCTCCGTGTTCACCAACCACGTATGGTCATTTATTGAATTTTTCAAGCAAGCTGGCGGTCTCTATCACAAGGTACTTACAGTACGCACTTATAAAGCTGGCCGGACTTAATTTAGACAGATACAGCTGCAGTTTTTCAAATAATTCCCTTAGCCCTGTCCCGTCGCCGGATGCCGTACTATATATACGACGGCCGATTGGCGCAGTTTGCAGCGACCCATTTTCTGAGCCCAAGGCCTCAGAAAATGGGTTCGATTCCCACTACTGCAAAATGTTTGTGTGATGAGCATGAATGTTTTTCAGTGTCTGGGTGTTTATATGTATATTCTAGGTATTTATGTATATTATTCATAAAAATATTCATCAGTCATCTCAGTACCCATAACACAAGCTACGCTTACTTTGGGGCTAGATGGCGATGTGTGTATTGTCGAAGTATATTTATTTATTATTTATATACCTTTTAACGCCCAGTTAAAACCACACCCTTCAAGTTTCGGGATGCGTGCTGTATTTTCATGGTTTTGTCAGATGTCGCGATACCCGAGGCTGCGCGAAGAGACGGAGCGTATTATAATGTCGCACGTGCGTTCTCGTGAGCAGCAGTGCAAGGATCAGCTAATACTGCTCATCGACTGCGAGCTCGCGTACATGAACACCAACCACGAGGATTTTATTGGTTTCGCCAAGTGAGTATTCATATGTTTTTATTACACTACAAGTTGGCCCTTGACTGATATCTCACCTGGTGGTAAGTGATCATGCAGTCTAAGATGGTAGCGGACTAACCTGTTAGGTATTATGGCAGTTATATTAAACCCTTTCCCTAATCGGTTTCTGAGCGACATCGAACCGGAACGCTAAAAAATTAGCGTCACGTCGTTAGAGTGGTAAGCCACGACCGAAGCCTCCCACCGAACCAGAGAAAATTTAGAAATTATAAATTCCCAAATTGCTCCTGCCGCGAGTCGAACCCTGGACCTCCAACTTAACTTAACCACAACTCACCGCTGCGCAAAAGAGGTTGTCAAAAGTATACCACAACATTGACTTATATTATAATAAAGCTAAAATTAATAAATCATGTAGATGGGAATTTACTAATTTGTAACTTAAAGGAAATGTATATTAAAAGAACAAATAGAATGCAATATCCAAAATTGTAAGATTTTGAAGTTGAGCAAGACCAGATACATATAGGACTAATTTAACTCATCATAACTTCTAAAAGGCAGTTTTTGATGTGTCAAATGGCAAACATCATCTACTCGTCTTTGAAAAACATTACGATTATTATTGATACAAAAGTTTCAGAACTCAAATGTTTGAATTTTGGAGTCTTTTTATAGCACCTGACGGTTATTTAAATGATTATCATACAAGAAGCGTTAAACGTTTTTTTATAAGAAAAAAATATACAGTACCATCAATGCAATTTATTAGAATGAAAGTATCCAACAACCCAACCAGTTGTTTATCTGTATTCCGATATTCTTCTCTTCTGAGGTTCTTTCTAGTTTGAAATTACACAAGTCTGACGTAGATTTCGGTGAATTTATAAGCTGTTTTTTTCCTAAAATAGTTAAGTTTACTTTCTTGTCTTTTCTTTTCCAAAAGGACTAAAATAGAAATAATACATAGAATCAGAACTAAAATAGCAATGACATGCATTGTTTTGTATGTTATGGGCTTCATAGGCTGCCAGAAAGATACACAAGCATGCAAGCATACAATGTTCTTTTCGTAATTAAGTAGATTTTATGTTACTAGTGATGGGGGAAGTCGATAAGCTTTGCCAAATAAAAATTAGAAACTGTGGCTCAATTCACTGGTTTTTTTCTGTAGAGACTAATCTCTGGACAATCCAAAAATCATTTCTCTAATATAAAGTGTACCTATCGTTAATGAGATCCCGTGGGTTTTGTATATAAATTATTACGCTAGTACTTATTAAAATGTTAAAATGTAGTGCAACTAAAGTAACGTTTGATTCTTTGCCAGCTGAAACAAGGTTTGGTTGTTCAAGTTATATAATCAATCAAGTCAATAATTAAAATCAGCTTAAAAAAGCCTTAACTATTATGCTATATGACTATCTTTATTAATCAATACTAGTAAGTAGCCATAGCAAGAAAAAAAACCGAAATTAAATATATGAGGCGCTCCTTGACTAACTATCAAAACCATCAATTAATAGAAAAAGGCACAACACACAGTCTACCGGGACATGGGAAAGTGCAGAAAATTTAGATAAGGTTAATTTAAAATATATAAGTTAAGTATAATAGTTAAGAACAAATAACTTCAATTTATTTATTTTAAAGCAATGAATATTTAATTGCTTAAAACGTAGCGTGCCGGGGTTCAAATAAAAAAATTCACATTCAAAAACGTTTTATTCATATAGACCTTCTCAGGCACTTATGAAGATTTCATAAAATTATAATTATTTTTTTTTTACCATAATTGGGAGTTGTTGGTGACAACTACATTCGTTAACTTAAAACTAAATCTAGGAGGGCTCTAAACGTGCCTTGGTCTTTCGAATTCGGTCCCCATGAAAGTAAGCCAAAGTCCTAACCTATCTACCACTGCTTTTTATCTGCAACGTAGAAAGTATCTAAGATATAGTTTTGTTACTTTTTTTATTGCAAGTAAACCCTTCACTGCAATCTCAAAATATGGTAAGTGTCGCAGTCTAAGATGGTAGCGGGCTAATCTGTTTCCACGCGACATATTACAAAAACGCTAAATCGCTTGACGGCACGTATTTTTCGACAGGTTGGTAACTAGCCACAGCCTAAGAGCCTCACACCAGGCCAGACCAGAGAACATTCGGTAATTATGAAATCCCAAATTGCCCGACCGTGGCTCGGACCCGGGACCTCGGACCTCTCAGGGCGCAAACGTTTACAAATTATCGTTAAACCGACATTTCACAGCATTAATAACTTATGAGTGCCGTCTCGAAAATTATTGGAAAATAAGTTTTACAGCCCTCAATAGCACAAGATAATTTAGCTAAACGCTTCACAAGTTTTTCTCAAGTATTATTTCACATTTTTCTTGAAGTATTATGATATCTAAAGGTGTCGATTTTGACTCGGTCCGGGATTCGTTGTTAATAATAGAAACTAACAGAAATTTTATACCCTAACACTAATAATAATAATAATAATCCTTCACACACCACACCTTCAGACAGAGTAGCATAGAATTAGTGTACTCATTGGTCTAACACTATTGAATAAAAATTAAAACATAGTGTTTATTTCCTCATTGATATCAAGTATGAATAATCAGTGGCGTTCCTAGGGTCTTGGATTTGACCAAGCCCAGCACCTACAGGACTAATTTGACGAAGGACTAATTTCACTCATACCCTCTAAATTACCGTTCTTGTTGTGCCAAATGACGAAACGCGAAACGCGATAAAGAAGTTTCTATGCGCTGTTTGCCTAAAATAAAAATAAAAACAATAAAAGCACCTCAATTGTTTCTCTGAAAAAGCTATTGAAGTAATACTAACCAGACTCGTTTGAACCATTCTTTCATTAGAAAAAAAAAATGCAATACCATCTATACAATTTATTAGAATGGGAGCATCCAACAACCCGACGAGTTATACGTACATTAAATTGTCTTCTGTGGTTTTAACTGCCCTGAGAAATGCACAAGTCTGGCGTAGGTATCGGCGAAGTTGAGAGCTGTTTCCTTTTTCAAACAAGTTAATTAAAGAGTTTACCTTTTGTTCGCCAATTAATATTTCTACACACCTAAGCTTGCCATAAACACATTTGCACTATTAGACCTCATTTTTAATGTAATTTAATCGAATTTATAAGAAAACAAACCAGTGAAATGCACTTCTTCGAACTCAAACAAACAATAATAATAAACTCTGTTATAACGCAAATCATAACAAGTGTGAAGTCGCTCGCTAGACATCTGCACGAACTTTAACGCGCATAATGCATTTTAGGTCCATGCTATATCATTAAATAATTTAGATTGTGTGTGGCTACATTAACATTTCTATGAGTGAAATAAGCAAAAAAAGGCCCTTATAAGCCCGATGAGTGTAAGCGAGACAAGGCGAGAGACCTTGGTACACGATCGTGTTGTTTCGGCGCGGCGCTTAATGTCGTTCTATCGCGTTCGGCCGTTTGCTAGCACACAGATGATAGTAACATATTAAATCGATGCCACAGAGTCTACCTGCCAGAGTACGTAGTGCTATACAATACTCTTTGTTCCAACATTATTGAGCATACGTTATCACATTGTGTTCGTTTCCTCATTGCTATCAAGTGTGAATTATTTTATGATTTGCATTTCGAATTAAGTAGTCGAGCCAAATTTAAGAGATATTTTTGTTACGCAAGCCCGGCTTTTCGGCTTCTAGGCTCCTATTGTAGTAACGCCAACGTGAATAATTGTATTAATTGCATTTTGAAATAGTCGGGCAAAATTTTAAAGATATTTATTTTATGCAAACCTGGCTTTCAGGCTTCTACTGTAGTACTGCCACTGGTTCAGGTATGATTAATTACCAGTTTATAATTACCAGTTATATTACCAGGTATATAATTAATTATCAGTTTATCAAGGAAAATATATTTGTCTGGTAGTAAAAACCATATTCCGCTGCGCTAAAATGTATGCTTTTATTTACAGTGCTCAGAACCAATCGGAGAATGCAGCTAAATCGGGCCAGCGTTCACTCGGTAACCAGGTTATCAGGAAGGGATACATGTGCATACACAACCTAGGAATAATGAAAGGTATTTTATTTTTAATCAACTTAAAACAATAAATTTATACTATTGATATTTATATAACTTTATTTCTTTAAACCATAGTATAATAACGTCAAAACTGATGCTGTAACCTGGTCATTCTGGATTTGAACCTGCACTGCGAATGCGTTTTCAAATATCGAAACGCTGGAACGTCTAAGTCAAGTCGAAATTATCATGGTTCTATTAAAACGCAGAGCCAGAACTTTAAAAATATAATAAAAATCAGTACTGCAGATTTTGCGAAACGATAACATACAAAAGCGGACCTTACATTTTGCTAAGGCCGTAACTCAGAGAAACTGCAATGTGTTGTGGCTTTGAAGGATTATATTTTATCCGCCTTTTAAATAAACCCACGTTAAAATTAAAAAATTAATATTTAAAAAAGATATACGGAAACACCATAAGGAAGCTGCATATTCATGGAAAAAAGTTATTTTAGTAGGTTTATAGTCGTAAAAATGTAATAGGCCCGTTTTGACATTTGTGCAAGACCATAGAATGTAACTTGGAACGAAACTAAAAGAAACATTAAAATAAAAATAAATTACATACGGTGTTATAAAAAATACGTAATTTTTTTGGGACGTTAAAAATTAATTAAAATTATTAATTAATATATTACATTTAAATTACACTGTGCAGCAGTGTAATTTATATTAATTAATTACACCGCGAACTTAGTTACATCGCGAATACTTCGCTAGTAGTCACGGATAACAAGTTAGGATCTTAATGTTCGTAGTAGGAATATATTCCTAGTTATGGACATGCGTAAAGTAGCGCCTCGAATATTTATTAGGTGGTTCCCGAGACTACTGGTTCGTTCTGACATCGGAGAGCATTTCGTGGTTCAAGGACGAAGAGGAGCGTGAGAAGAAATATATGTTGCCCCTTGATGGACTCAAGCTGCGTGACCTTGAGCAGGGCTTTATGTCGCGTCGCCACATGTTTGCGCTTTTCAATCCAGAGGGACGAAACGTGTATAAGGTACCTAACAATAATTTTTTGCGCTTTAAAACGTCACCTGCCGACCGTCGAACATGTCAGATTTTTTCTTATAATATTTTCAATTTTTATACAAGAAAAACCAGTAGTTTACAATAAAAATACTAATCATACGTTCATTCTTATGGTTCTAATGCAGACCGTGTTTGGTTTTACCATTAATATCTAAACACAACTTAAAACCTTCATTAGAATGTTAGTTAGGGACTAAATATGCTGCGTTCTAACGCATCGCAGATAAGTCAGTCAAGCGTAAGTGATATTTCCTTATCAGTATATTTCCCTTAAGCCTTTTATATTGTTTGCGTGTATTAGTTCGGCGTGACATAGCATTTCCTATGTCACGCCCAACGAACACACGCAATTTTTGGGTATGCCAAGCCCGAGGAGTCATCTTCATGACATTGACATAGATTAGTTCTCACAGAGTAAAAGGATAGTCAGAGTAGAAAGCGCAATGGTCCGGCGCTCCGTTACTGGCCTCAGGAGTAAGTAAGTGACCATAACTTCTATACACACTGTCTGGGTTGGTGTCGGCAATTATCACAAGATCAAAGGCGCGGAATTTATACAATATGTTATTTTTCTATCCTGACAAAGCATTTATTTTATTAAAAACTCTGCATAATTAACATTTTGCATGATTGTGTTTGTAAACTGTCAGAAAATGTGTCTATAAACGGGATGTTTTACTCTTTAAATATTGTTTTTAATTTTCTTCATATTAAATTTGGTGCTAAATAAACCTAATAACAATCAAGAGATTTTCAATCGTCATTATTGGGTATAGAATATAAATCCTAATAAAGAAAAGTCTGATAGTCAAGATCTTATGTATATAAACTGTTATTTATAGAATTTTACTTGGACACATACTTTAGCAGGTAAATATATAATTCAAAAATCGATCACGCCGGTTAGGGAAAGGAGTTTAGTTCTAAGAGTAAGGTACCCGCTCTGCATTTATTATGCTTTACTATAGGATTTCGATACGTCCCACGTTTCGTAACCTCGTACGTTAACGCAGGTGAAGCCGCGGGAAACAGCTAGTAATATTATCAGTGTTATTATATTATGAATATTCTTATTTGGTTCTAGGATTATAAGCAGCTTGAGTTGTCTTGCGAGAACCAAGACGACGTTGATTCTTGGAAAGCGTCCTTCCTCAGAGCCGGCGTATATCCGGAAAAAACTTCTGAAGCGGCGAACGGTGATGAGGTCTGTATATTTTCAGTGTTTCCTTATTTTCTTTTGCCTGTTTTTATTTTCTTTCTTCTTTACCCTTTATACATTCTTTGTTTTTGTTTCATCCTTGTAAATTCTTTAGCGTGTCTAAGCAGTGTATTGCTTTATAATACCGAAAATAGTATGGAGTTTATATTATATCTTTATATACTTATAAATTTATTATACAATGTTATTATGTAAGTACAGTGTGTTCAGTTATCCAATGATTTGTTGTTTTGCCATGCGATACAGAGCGAGGGAAATGAGGTTTGTCGAAACAGGCTTTTTTGGTTCTACATGTTCACATGAATCACATTCTCATATTTAATATTATTAGTATCATAGCGATGATTCCGAAAGTGAATTTCAAGAATATTCTTTAAATAATAAGTCATTTACTGTTATAGTATAAAAAAAAGCTATATGAACTCGTTTTTCTTGAAATACATTAACGTTCAATTAAAATGTAGCATGAGGCATGTAGTTCACTTATTAATAAATAAAGGTTTGGAACTTGGTGTGTAGTAATTTTCACGCTAAACTGTGTGTTCACTAATTCGCATTAACAGAGTCTACACGCAAATAACACTGTACTCAATATGTAACTATAAAACACACATATAATAAAAAGCTTGAAATAATTATAGTGAACTAATTTATTTTCACGTCTTTTATTATGCCTTTACAGCTAAACCCAATAAAATAAGCTCAATATTGTGTTTTAGGGTAGCTAAGTTAAACACATATTCAATTTAAAAATGTTTTAGTTGCACCAAAATCCTAGAAACCCGATTGAGAAGATAATTTGTGTAACAAAAAATTGAGATCTTATCGAAAAAGTTTTTTTATTAAATCGCTCTTTAATATTATACCGGGATGACCATACAACAAACATACAAAACTTTATTAACATTCATTGTTAGATGGCTTTCGTAGATCAAACAATGTGGTTTGTAAAGAAACGTTAATTCGTTAAAGACCTTTACATCCCAAACCTGCATGTAGTTTTGATTTTTTTTTTACCGTTTTGTTTTTTATGTATTATGTTTCTTTATTTTTTAGTTATTTCCGCTTTTCCCGGTATTGGGTGGAAATAAAAGTGTAAGTCAAAAAGCATTATGAACCTTGTGTGCTGCTTAACGCTTTTCTGTATACAGAACCCTTATAATTTGTATATAGAAAATGCGATTTGAGTATTTGTAGACCTGACCTATGGGTTTGGGTTATTCACATTGCATGTTTTTCTCGATAATATTGATTACTAAGGCATAACAACTTGGTTTTGGTTTACTTGCAAAAAACACTTAGCGAGGTCTTCTTCCTTAGAAGTATTTTTTTAACATTTGGACATGGTGAGTAAAATTTAGCAACTACAGTAGGTGATTATTATTGTGTTTTTTATTGCTATTTTTTAGGCGACTACTATATGTGTAACGAGTATATTAAAATGAGTCAACTTCTTACTACGATAATAGTTGAGCATACCGGCGAGGAGGTAAAGCCGACCATAGTTGTCGCGGGCAGAGGTCGTCTGCTGTTGAGGGCGACTCCTCCGCATCGCACACTGCAGAGCTGACGAGTAGACTCTTTATACAAAGGGATTTTTTTATAATCGAACTTGAATAACTCCTTTAATTTGTCCGATCTACAGTTATTCTAAGAAATGTTGAAAAGAACTAAGTTTACTACAGTTATACGAAATTCGGCAGTATCAAATTATGTACCTACTCGAATATATTTTCTGCTGCAAGAACCGATCGTAATTGATTTAATTTATAGCGCCGCCGCAATGCGTCGCTCACACTCGATATAAGATGCTTCTTTATACCAAACTAATAATTCAATTTTCAAATATTTTTTTGCTTATTTTTTTAAACAATAAATCGCAGGCAATGGACAGATTAATTGGGTCATGTCGCTGGTAAAGTCACCGTATATACTCTTTACACATATGCTACTACTAATGAAATTTTTACAGTGCAATTTGCATGCCGGTTTCAATGATCAATTAGAGATGAATATTTAATATTATTATGCTATAGTACCAACTAAGGTCAATAATTTAACCGACTTTATTAATTCACGATAGATTTCTAGAACTACTTTTGCGCTAGACGCTTTCAAACATTATAATTTGTAATTAACAAATATACGACTGCATTTACACAAAATACAGATTTTACTATAAGCTGACTATAAAGTTTAAGTCACGTCACGTAAAAAGAGCGCCGATAGTTTTACAGTGGTCGAATAATTATTTAAATTATTTTATAATATTATCCATTATGCTGGTCGACGCTAAGTACTTTTTTTATGGGACACCTACTTGCTGAATAATTGAAAAAGGAATTTGAAAAAGTGAATGTCTTACTTTTGGGTATATCAATATATTATGAATTTCTCCTTGGCTAGATCAAAGTCATTCGTTGTAATACTTAACTTAGCTTAAAGTTATCCGATAGCAGTAAACATGTAAATGTTACTCTCAGAATATAGAACTAACTTTTAACAAATACCGTTGGCAATTTTACAGCAAAATATTAAATTTGAGTGAGCGTTACATATGACAATTGTTTAAGGGATTTTTATTCATTTTAACCATAAATAGGTAGCATGGTTTCGTACGGTTTTAACAATATTTAATCTAGCCAGTATGATTGAAAACGCGTTATTTATACCATAGCCTTTAACGGACGTGCGCGTTCCTGTAACGCTTAGACAGTTATATGCAATGCAGAGCAGCTATCGAGTACATTATCTATTATTTAGTCATCCTAGTGACATTAATTAACAGATTGTCTATTAAGCATTAACACAAACTAGGGATTTAAAAGATAGCTTCGGACTACCGAGAACTTGAAATAATATTTTACAGACTTAGTTAGTAACGCTTGCTACCGACAAGGTAAGAAAGAAAGAAGAAACATTAAAATATTTTCACTTATAAACTATGACATCACAATTATTTACAATACTTTAGCGTAAGGGGACTCCTTAGACGTTTCCGGTAGTTGAGCACTTAACACAAATGCTCAATAACAAAAGCAGCATGATTTTCATGCGTGGCATAGTAGAATTGCCACGCAACTGAATAAAAGGTTGTTGTTCATGCCCTACCAAACAAAAACATTCAAAGCTAGTTTTCAGCTGGAACCTCAATCCAAGTGAAGCCACGGAAATAAAAGTCTATTAAAATATTGTAAGCAAAGATTCCATTTATTATAATGACTTACACGCACATCCTTTCGAAACTCTAACAGAAAGATTGCTGCAGTCAGCGGTATGATTTTCATCGTGGCAAAAAGACTATCGCCAGTATTCTATCCTTCACATTTTTAGTAGTAGGCACACGATACAGTAAATAACATCGCCTCTCGTTTGTCAGCACATCTTTCCAATGCGTCGTCAAGTGACACAGAACTTAACCAAAGCTTCCACAAAAACAAAATTATTAGAACATTATTTAATGGCAGGTATTATCGCTTGATTTGCGCTAACCATTTCATGTAAACGTTTATAAAGTGCTGGCCACTGCTTTGTATAGGAACGCGCATGTCCGCCAAACCTTGATATCAATATTCTCGTTCAGAGTATTAATGTGACACTACTTTGTTTCCAGAGCTCAGATACGTCAGCCACCAGCAGTATGGACCCTCAGTTGGAGCGACAAGTGGAGACCATCCGAAACCTGGTTGACTCTTACATGCGCATCGTGACCAAGACCACTCGTGATCTCGTGCCGAAGACTATTATGATGATGATCATCAACAATGCCAAAGATTTTATCAACGGAGAGCTTCTGGCTCATTTGTACGCATCTGGAGATCAGGTGACTATAAATTATAAACATGTTGAATATTTTTGTAAGACAGAATCAATTTTATTAGTGAAACTACCACAATTTTAATGAAATTTTACTTATGCGAGTAATCCCTGTTGCTTATTTTTCGCATGATGATTCTCAGGGTGTGTAAGAACTGAATTTTAATTTGAACAATGTTCATGTTCATTAGTACAATATTCTTACGAAATTAGTAATGTTACCTCTAATTAAACTTATGTGATGGTCAAAAACCGTTGAGCTGTAAACAAGTCAAAAAGTTACTGGTTCCTAAGAAATCAATCTACTTGTTCAACAGTCGCAAATGATGGAGGAATCGCCTGAGGAGGCTCTCAAGCGCGAGGAAATGCTGCGTATGTACCACGCCTGCAAAGAGTCGTTGCGGATCATTGGTGACGTTTCAATAGCTACAGTCACGACGCCCGTACCGCCACCCGTCAAGAATGACTGGCTCGAGAGCCGCCTCGACTCGAACCCGCGCCTCTCGCCTCCCTCGCCTGGAGGACCACGACGAGCTGCGCCCGCGCAACAAGGTACGAAACATAAAGTCTGTTTTACTCAGCACATAAGCCACGAAATCATAGTATGATTATCTACGATTTTCAGTCGAGTGGATACATCAAATGGTGCCAGTAGCGTCGCGTCTTTTTTGTTTGTTTGTAATAAATGGTATGATGTTTAGGTTATGTTAGTGTCACACTTGCGTAGTCATGTAATACACGAAGCCCGCCGCTTGCCAGCAAATATCTTAATGCCGCACTGTTGAAAATTCATCTCATCAACAGTATTGACGAAGAACAAACTCCTGTACCATATGTACAATTACTTTCTTTATGGACATACATAATTGAAACTGTATTATGACAGGTGCACGCCCACATATAATTTTGGACGACAATACCAAATTTTTGATTGCAAAATTAAGGTTTTCGTAAGTTTAAGCACCGGCCAGTGCTGGAATAAGGGCAGAATAAAAAAATATTGTGTTTTCTATGATTAGAATCATATTTAGGCCTAACGCGATATGGTGTCTAGTGTTCAGAATTCTAGACGCTTAATATTTTTTCTGTTTTGTTGTATGGCATTGTTTTATGTGAACACAGGTTCGCTAGGGCAGAGAGGGGCTCCCCCAGTGCCCGGCGGTGGGGCAGGTAGGCCTGCGCCGCCGCTGCCGTCGCGGCCAGGTGGCTCCGCCCCTCCCCCGCCCGGCGGTCGCCCCGTGCCCTCGCAGGGCCTCCCCGCCCCGCTCATACCCACGTGAGTACGCCACACTACACAGTCGCAGCCACGAAAGATAACACAGATGAACATCGATCAACTAATACTAAGATACAACATCGACGCGTTAGAGAAGGCAACAGAGAGTATATTGCTTCAAAACATGATGATCGCAATGCGACGTGTTTTAATGCTCATCATCATCATGGTATCAACCGATGGACGCCCACTGCTGGACATAATACTTTTGTGGGCAATTCGTCGGCTCCCTGCGACTTGTTTGATGTCGTCTGTCAACTTCGTGGCTAATCAACGCTGCGCTTTCCGGTGCGGTGTCGCAATTTCAGCGCCTGGGTAACCCAGTCATGTAGAACTTGTATTAGAAAATTGAGATGTAAACTTAAGCAATTTCTTTTTTAGTAGATATTTTTGTAAAATATCTATAGCCACGGTTGCGTGTGCTTGTATGGATGCATTATGTGCATCTAGTGTAGATAATCGTGTGAACAAAGGTAACTTCAGAGTGAAGTAAATCTGTAAGATTTGTGTGGTGTTATTTTGTCCTCCATATAAAATGACAAATTTACGCTTCTTGGATTTTTCATTACTTTACATACACTAAGGTTATTGACTTTAAATATGTAAAAGATGTTGTATCTAGTATAAGTTGATCGATCCTTATGAACAAGATATAAAGGTGTCAGGCTATGTAACACGCACTATGCGGACATAAACAATGTAGGGTTGCCATCACTATAAAAAAAGTTTAACACATTACAAAAAATTGCAAATATCAGTTTAGATTATCATTAAAGCTGAAAGATTGTGTTATAAAATCTTCAAGCTCCAGAATGTAGGAAACTTGACATCTTCGTTGGAATGAGGTGTAATTAATAATAAACATAATTTTATATGAATTAAATGATGGGGCTTATAATCCTGCCTAGTCATAGATAAATATTATTGACTTTTTCAAAACATGTTTTGAGGTAAAATGCTAAGAAAAAAGATATTACCTTGTTAAGACTACCAAACCTTTTAAAGTTAAAAATGGTGGCAACCCTTACACACATTTTATTTTATGTCACGACACGTTTGATAAATACGATTACTTTATGCTATTTACTTGACTTTTTATATTTACACGTTTGTTTTGTTTTTATATGGTATAAAACACTTATTTATCTGAATTTTCAACTTTGCTTATCTATATAGTAACAATATGCTATGGGTGATGTAACAGCCATAACTGCATTATTAGTGTGGGCCTGGTATTTATGCTCATGTTTATAACGTATTTGTGCCTTTTAAAGTAATATTAATAAATGTTTTTCAACGGTTACAATAATAATAATAATGTGGGAAATTATAGTTAACTACTAACTTTTGCCTTTGCTAATAAACAACCTTACATGTATTACAAATATTTTAAGAATTCAACTAAGACATTATAATATAAGATTAAGAACGCGAAAAATTTAATATTGCTCATAGTATTAGTATTCTTTTTCTTTTATATTTTGTAATGTTTAAGGTATAATACTTGATTTTAGCCGCGACTAAATCCTACTAGTCCAACGACATTTGTATGAAATCTTAATATATATAAATCTCCTGTCACGATGTTTGTCCGCGATGGACTCCTAAACTACTTAACCGATTTAAATTAAATTGGCACACCGTGAGCAGTCTGGTCCAACTTAAGAGATAGGATAGCTTAGATATTTCATTATAGTCGCAATTTTATTTTATTGCAAATTATTTGTCTATAATTAATTGACAGTCACATGTACTCATTTAAGGCTTAGCGATACTGAATACGATAAAAACAAAATCAGACGCAGACGAAGTCGCGGGCAACAGCTCGTAATTTATATATTTTTTTTAAAGTAGCCTATTTAACTCTCCTGTTCTTTAACTATTTCTCTGTAAATATTTGCCTTACTCGGTTGCTCCGTTTCTGCTTTAAAAGTATGAAAAACCAACAGGCACACGTATAATACTCATATATATATAAATATATATATATATATATTATATTTATTTGTATATTAGCAAAGGTTTAGCAATAGTGTGTATGGTTGTTCGCAGACGGCGTTAAGCGGGGTCAGCGCGATACTAACTTAAGTAACTTACGAACGTGAGGTACTAACTGACGAGCATGTTAACTTAGTGCAGTTTGAGATATTACCAAATTATTTCTAACACTCACCATTACACATTGTCAGTTGAGGAACATCATAGCGCAGCTAGAGATAATAGGAAGCTAAGTTGCGACTCGGGTTTTTAACATTTTTCAATGGGATAAAGGAAACGGGACAGAATCTGTCTGGTTATCTAGTGGGCGTTATCCCTAGTACACAAGTTAACAAACGGGACACTTGAGTTAAATTATGTCGAATCCCAATTATGTCGTTTAGTACTTAAAAAAATACAGATTTAAACCAACGTTAAGGTGGCTCTAGCCAGCCATATCGCCATACAAAAGTATCAGAAGTTTATTAACAAAACTATTCATTCTTCTAAATACTAAACAAAGTTCAATAACGCTTTATCTCCCAGTTATTTACAACCTTAATTTACGCGAGTTTGGTAATATGCTGTGCTGTTTCTCACATGATATCGTTCTTAATAAGTGACTTAATCAAAAAATTATTTGCTTTGAAACTCAGTTTTTAACCAGTAATATATATTTAGTAAATTTAAATACTTTGTTCTTGATCACCTTATATACCAGATTAATGTGTTATGTCACTTTTGTCCGGTTTAAGCCATTTTATCCTATTCATTGGTGTTGCTAGTATTAATCATTTTCATATTTTGAGTATTACGGTAATTTTGTTTATTGTTTCATTACATTATGTAATATTATTTTTAAAAAAGCCTGTAATTAATTTGTTTATCCATCAGGACTGTAATGAGTTAACAATCGTACCGCAAAATTTAAATTATTTATACAAAATGTTATATACAATATTAGTGATTTAATCCATGAATACTTATGATACGTCTGAAAGAGCGTTGCTTCCAAAATTTTAAAATAGTTATTTAATGTAGTCTGTAGTTTTATGTGATTTAATTTTTATTCATACCACGGGCAGTCATGTTTTAACTAAATGTTTATAAAGTTTAATTAACTCACTTAAATACATAAAAATAAATAGGTTTTGAATTTGAATTAGCGATATTTCGAACCAGTTCGAAGAAAAGAAACCCGTAGTATAGTGTAATTTGGACAAATCGAAATAACTGTCTTGATTCAAACTGGGTCTATTTGTTTTATGATGATTAACAGTTTGACAAACTAATCATCTGTAAGTATTAAATTATCACTTATACTCTTATTTTCTTATGCTTACATGAGGTTTTATAAGGTCCCGCTTCATGCCTAAGTTTCCTTTATTGTAATACGGTTGTGCACCCAACGATGTGTCCGTGGAATGAGAAAAATCTAAGCATAAACAATATTTATTGTAGGTGTACAATTGAAAGCACTAAACACGTTTGAAAAATAATAATAATTGTAAATTAGCTTATTAATATAAAGTAAAAGATATATTTTATTATATTCTTTTGTTACTAAAATGTTCAATATCTGTATATTGATAATTACAATAATTTGCGTATATATAATAATATACTGAGTTATAAAGTAGGCTTAGAAGCACTGCATGTTTGTTGTCTCTAATTAGTGTGTGGTCTTCGATTTATTATTATTTATGTAGTAGGCCATTTGTTAACGATGAGGGTAACACAATGTTAATGTTGAAACAAAAAGGCTAAAAGTGCCACAAAATGACGTCACAACAAAAAACCGAACTCCATGTGAGACATGTGTAAGACAGAGTCAAACGCCTGTCATTAGAAAGTCGGGAAAGAGGGTGTAAAAGACGGGGGAAGATAAATGCGAAAGAAACTATATATTTGACGAACATTCGAGATTTGTAGTATCACCTCTGACGACTTGTAACTCTTTGTATTACTGTTAGTCACCTTTTATTACTTTATTCACAGTTGCCCTGTAAGAGTACTTTTGAAAGGTTCAGGGATACAATAAGGAATGACATGAAGTCTGTAAAGAAGTAAATTATAGAAAAATTATAAGTGTTAGTTAGTGTTAGTTTCAAAATCCTGTACCGGTATAAAAGGGAAAGAGAAGGCCCTTGGGTAGTGAGAATTTGCCTACGAAGACATTTCTTACCCGTAAACGAAGATAAATATATATAAAATAAAAGTTGTTGACTTTCAAATATTATATATAAAAGCTGTTTACGATCATTTTTCGCCAGTCCATGCTATATCCCTGTACCTTTCACTAACACTGGTTTTTATTATTTATTGTATTTATGGCAGTTACATTACTCTGAAAAATCTTACAGAGAAGCTGTGAGAAATTTATAGTCTTACTGTGTGGTTAAATAGAAACTCAATTTATTACGGTTAACATTTACAAAGTCTTCTTTTCTTGTACAATCTTCTATAAAAGTATTATAATCCACATATTTTTTTAATGTTTAACAGTGTTTTTCCAATCATTCCAGTAAAATATGGACACCGTTCAGTGGCGTGCTTAGAGGGTATGGACAAGGTATGCAGATGGCATAAAATAGGTTATATTATTCCAGTACGAGTTATAAAAACTTAATGGTAGGCTTTTTATAACACTTACAAAGCCCTTAAGTTTTTTATAACTCATAATGAGATTTTTATAATTTTATATAATCTGCATTCCCTGTGAATACCCTCTTTGCACGCCACTGACACCACTATGATATATTTAAGACATCGCTAACATTTGGATTTTGAAAAACACGGTTTTATATATAAATTCTATAGTTTGCTCGATCTTGTTTGGCTGGGCTGGAATAAGTGTCTAGTAGCAGCTTAGCTGTCTTTATTAGTAATTCAATGGTTACATTGGTGCCGATTCTGTTGGACCAGATGTCTTTTAACTAAATTGGTAGTTCTAGACGTAACTCTGTCCATTTCACTCTTTCTTCCGGAAAAGGATAACACTATTGTCAAGCATGTCAATAACAATTGTCAATTGAGTTTTAAGGATTTGGCACCATTGAATATGGTACATGCGCGAAATTATCCGAAAGTCAACTACCACCCTGCAGTTCAGTCAAGTAAGATCGTGTGATCTTGTACATGCTTATGTCGTAATATGAATTTTAGCATTTGCTGGGGAATATTATTAAAATTGAAAATAAAAAATACATAATAGGCGACCGGGCTCGGCTGCCGGAGTGGCGGTCGGTGCTATGAACCAGATGCCACCACACATGAGGCAGCAAATCAACCAGGCGGTCGGACAGGCGGTCACAAACGCCGCCATCAGCGAACTCAGCTCCGCTTTCGCCAGATTCAAGTAAAAAATACAATGCTCTGGACCTCTGCGCACTTTGACCTGAGGGTTAGGTTTCTTGGTACATTGACAATACAATACACATAGAGTTAGGTGCTTTTGCAGTAGCCATACAACGACGTTTAAGGAGTGGTTACAGTTTTAATATTATACTTCCACTCACATAAATTTTATGTCTGATGTAATCTTTTCAGTGAGCCTGTGAGCCTTTTAATGAATATTACTTTTCTTATAACCTCAGTCCACTAGTTCACACACTTCATGGAAGAGAGGATTTGAAAGTTTGACATCTACACTGTTTCCACTGAAAAACCTAATTAATAGATTTCAATAAAAAAAAAGATTTGTCTTGCACAAATTATAAAAGATATAATAAAAACGTATCGCTTATAAAAATAGAATAAAAATGACGTTGCCAAATTATCAAATTAAGTTCGAGCAATTTACCAAGAAACAAAACTAAAAGGATCTGCACTTTTGGAGTGTGCTTTCGCCTAATGCCCTAAATGTGTTTTATCTAACAGCTGTGTCATTACTGAATACCTTATATTGTTGTTGTACAATATAACACATACTTAAGCTTTTGTTTGTCAACTGAATAGTGTGCTTCTAAACTTTTAATCACACAATTATCACATTTTACTGCGCTCCGTCTATGTTTTCATTTATAGTTATTAATATAATTTTTATTCCAGTTAACATTGTATTGAATGATTAACCAGTTTTTAAGGTATAATACAGGCTAAGTTTAGTTTATTAGATAGAATAAAGTTATTTTTATTAAGTCGCATGGAAATTTGATATCCAAAATCACAATGTTACCATAGTGTTAGTTATATATAGTTTTTGAAATTTATCGCGTTTTGAATATTTAATGAAAAAAGACGAGATTTTAAAACATATCTCGTAGTAATTAAATCCGTCTGTGCTAGATTTCATACAATATTTAAAATAAATACTTACAGCTAATTCACTGGAAAAACTTAAACCTTTGTGATAATCACTTTTGACTTTGTACGAGTGTTACAAGAGCGATTACAAAAGATAATGTAAGACTATGGCATGGCCAGAATCATGGCCTGGGTTGCTTAAATGCAGAACAGCGTAATCGTTAAAACGATCAACGAAAGTCGGGGTGACCTTCTTAACTTTTTTTTTCAAAGTGTTGTGTCAAAATACGTACGACGTTATTTGCATTCCGTGGATTTAATAAAATAGGGCCTCTACTGTGGTATTTATTAATAATGAACGAACACCGAGCGCAGGTTTCTTAATCACAGGCGGATTTCCCGGTAATTTAAAATAACTTTGAAGATCACACACGATTTTGATACCTATTGTCAAAGGCTGGAGGTGCGACAATTAATGATTTAAATTGTAGTATTCAATAATACACACAATATTAGATTATTATGACTTAAGTCACACACTTTTAATTAGGAATGTACTTTTAAAATTATACAAAGGGACCTCTAGCCTAAAGCTTTTTATAGGTGTAAAAAAAAATTGCACAATTGTTTAAAATTTTTTTGCGCGTTATTAAATATGCTATTAATCAAATATTTATATTATGTAAATCTAGTGTTTGACGCCAAAATAGTTGGATTCTGTTATATAAGGAAAAAAATATCTAAAAATTTCAGTATTAACTGCAAATGACTTCTATGCAGTGCTTTAGGATAATATTACGAAATATACGATGTTGATACTTTACTGGATTGTATTTAAGGTACCCGTTTATATCGGGAATGTGTAAAGTTTATTTTGTGAGGTTAATTGTACAGATTCAGCGGCTTAAGGTGCTAAGATGAATTTTCATAATAGCTATTCCATACAATGGCTAAAGATACTTTAGGGGACGACATATTGTAATTGTAAATAACAGCTTTGATCAAGTGTATGAATAATTATTGGACGTAGAAAAACAAAATGGATCTAATCCACATCGAGATAGTTTTGAGAAATTTAGGGCCTTACAGGGAAATATGCGATAACATGATGTAAGCGGTGATAGCCTAGTAGGTAACGCTTCGGCTTTTCTTTCGTGGCGACCGAGTTCGATCCCCGGAACGCATGCTAACTTAAGTCATTTAAATATCACTTGCTTGAAAACATCGTGGGGAAACCTGCACGCCTGAGAGGACTAGAGAGAGAAAGTTCTCAAGGGCGTGTGAAGTCTACCAATTCGCACATGGCTCGCGTGGTAGACTACGGCCTAAATTCTTTCTGATTTTGAGAGGAGACCCGATTCCCGTAGTGGGCCAGTAATGGTTTGATGATGGTGATGATGAGATAAATATGACATAACGTTAGAACTGTGAGTTTTTTCTTCTACGCACTGACATTTAAAAGATACTGTCAGTTGAAATGTGACAGACACGTTTGGTGACTGAGCTCGTCCGGGAATTTATGCATTTTTCTTCCGCTAAGCAGCATTATTGTTGCAATGCTGTGTTCCCGGAAAGGTTTATGTACAGGCGCTTGAGGCTTAAAACATACACCTAAGGTTAAAGGACAAAGTGCGGGTAGTTGCTGGGTGGCCATCAGCTTGGTCTGTTAATAGAAAAAAACGTGGGTTTGATATATTTCGTTTAACTACGTCCAATTAATCTTTATGGATTGCTTTTGTGAAGATTCAACTTAAAAGAGCGATAAAACAGTTGCATGACATAACGGCATTCCGGATTGCATCAGATGATCTTACTATGCATATCATAGTATTGTTTTGTAAATTTGCTAGGGTTGTATTTTAAGACTCAAATATTGTTTGTTGACGTTGCTGCACTTGACAATTTTGTCGTAGTTTTAGCTGCGTAGCGTAAATCAAAATGTTTTACCTCGGTGTCTAGGTGTTTCAGTAGCTTAGGTTCAAACTTCGTATTTCAGTCTCTTGTAGGTAGTGATCTTACGTATGAATTTAATGCATTTACTCGATCACTGTAATGATAATTCAAGCTTGTCTGTTATTATATAATAAAAATTTTGGATCAATATAATACTAGCGAATACACTATCATGTATTGCAGTTGTATTAATCACGAAGTGTTGACTTTACAAAGTTTGTATGTAAAATTATATGTACTTATAAATGGCTTAGACCAAAGCGGTTTTCTTGTATTGTTGCTGTTGGCAATGTCTTTGGTCAATTACTAGAATGTTTCATCGATGGTGATCCATTATGAAATCGTTATTAAAATATACTTATTACATATAAATAAATTGAATTTTACTCTTGAGAATTATTGTCATTGCATAGAATTCACGCTTACTTACAATTAATCGTATTGTATGACCAAAAATTTAATGTTTTATTAGCTACGCAGTGCATTAATGAAAAAAATATATTTTTTTAATTTATTATAGTTAAAACTGAACGTTGATTCAATCCTTCAGTTATATTTTCGTAAAAAACCGACTGGCTGTTAGAGTAGTGTGATGACGTTGTATACAGTTCCTACGCAAAATTAACACTCTAGCCATCTCACATCTCTTATTTGTATTACCTATCGAAATTTAACTAAAAATAATCACACCCTAAAGTTTTGCTCTCTTGTTAATAGCGTTTAGTATCATCGAAAAAAAATGTATAGGCAGAGATTGTTGGATTTGATATAGTTTATGAATATTGTTAATCTTATGCTGTATAAATAGAATAATTAAATGCTATATGTGTACTAAAGAGGTTTGATTTGATCCATTAGGTTTTGCGTAAATAACCATATATTATAACAAAATACTCCGCAGAAGATTAACATTAGGTAAGCCAAATTTTAATAATTAGATATATTTCAATAAGATGTATAATTTTTTTATATGTATCATTTAAAATTATTGCATGTATTTTAATTGAGAATGAAAGTATGTTTACCTACTCTTAGTAATTCATTTAACTACGAGATAAATAAATTTTATTTTATTTTTAGTTACACTACATATTCCTTATTTAAAATACTACATGATAGAAATATAGTTGCTAAAATACTTTTTCAAACATATTTGTAAGTTCAACATTTAATTTAATGGCTATTTGCGTAATTTCTTATTGAAATATATAAAGACATAACTATAAGTAATAGCATGAATAAAACTAAATTATTTTGCATGAATTAAATACTAACATTGTAATTACGATCATGAATAATTTACGAGTATAATAGTTCATAGTATTTTTATGTCTAGATAGCATGACTGAGACATTATCGAAAAACTTTTTTAAACGGTACGGTACTAGTGGTTTAAATAGATGTTTATTGTTTTTGCCTCATATATTTATAACGTAGCTTTTATCCCTTATTATTATTGCTTTATGTCGTGTAATTTATTGCATGTTGTACTGTCCGAAATGACATATATCTATGAGGTACCGCAGTTATCATCCGAGTCACTTGGTCATAAATCTTTTTATCCGTCGCATACATTAGCGTTTATGGAGCAGCGTGATTAAATATAAATAGGATAAGAAAATGGTATACTAATTTATTTTTAATAAAAGGTAATGACTCATTTTTAAAAACTGCCCTATGAACGAAAGTGTCTACTGTGTCCAAAAAATTTATCGTAGGCAGATTAGTGCTTTCATAATTCCTTGTTCCATAGCTAAAGATTATTGATTTTAGTATTGATAAAAAAAAAACATAGCAATTGATAATTTGAAATCACAAAATACTTGATATACGCAAAGATTTTCGCAGTTCAGGTACAATAGTTTTATATAGAAGTGACGTTATAATCTTGAATTCAGTTTCAGCTGAAATGGCCAATAGCTAGTTTGCGCCGTTTTATTTAATGAAAGTAAACACCAATCGCACTTAAAATATAAATAAAAATACGTTTTAATAATACTTGATTCAAAGACAATTGGATAAATACTATATTTAAGCTATTCTTTGCCATCATGCCCATTATCTCGTGGGCACGAACATACGAACATAATATAAGCTTTTCAGGGCCTGTAATCATGATAATTGTCGTGAGATAAAACTCTAGCCGTCTCTGCTTTTGCTTGTGACCCAACGTGCAGACCGCCTCAGTATGGCCAGCGTTTTATGATTCTTCTTAGTCTTGCCCTATTGCCAGAATGGTTGTTGCTCCTGAAACGCATGTATGTACATGATGAGTCAGGCGTCATTGGATTTACATCCCATCGCTATCCACGCTTTATGATGAAACTTCTCTATTAATAACGGCGGTATTTTATATCATACCATATATCTCATTCATATCTCTTTTTCGTATTATTACAGTGTTTATTATTGTTGCATATTGATATTATTATATTTTCCACTTGTTTTTTCCTTAATTGTGATACATGTAAATATAAAGAAACGGAATCTCTTTACAGTGAAATTCCGTTTCTTCTTTTCAGTGTAACTAAATCAGTCAATGGAAAAGTATATAAATATTAAATTATATTACAAATTATAGGGTTTGATTGGTTTGTCTGTAGTAGCAAATGTATTTAGCTGTACGCGTGATCAAACTACTACTACCGACGTTATACTACTAAAGGGATAGTGTTAAAAAAGAGATTTTTGTTAATGGACTCCCGGAAAATAGAACCCCATTTTCCACTGTCTGTCAAAGTTACACTGAAAATGCAATATCGCTTACCTTAACATAATTATTTTAATTAATATGTTTTAATATTATAAACAGCCGCCCGATGACAAATATGCCGCCGAAGCTGCCTGAGCGACCGCAGAACGGGCGGCCTTTTTGAACGAGCCCTTCGCCGCCAATTGTGAAAAGCAGCTCTGTAAATATTATGTCTTTTCGTTCGTGTTACGTTGCAATACATATTTATTTTTAAAATACATATCGAAACTGCGATGTTTCCTACTAGATGGCCGATTATAAAAAGGCATATGTCTATTCCAGCATTTGGTCGGCAGAAAGACCGTGGCTGCATTGCAAAGAAGTTTGATTAAAATCCCGCCGGTTCTGTATTTTAAAAATAAATATTTAATAATTCCTCTAAGTGTAAATAATAACACTTGAAAAAATGCATTGTAATGTACAGGCATTACATAGTCAATATATTTTAAAATTATATAAATTTAAAATGTACTTGATTTGAATGGACTAATATTTTCGACCTAATTTTAATGTATAACTTAATTTGCATTTGATTTTAAAGCTGTATAAAATAATATGATACCTAGATTTAATTGACAATGTAGTTTGACAATAGTAGGTATGCGTTAAATGTGTATATATAATACTGTAAAATTGTAATAAAAACGAACTAAAATAGGTAGTTGAAGCTTATTGGAATTTTAATGTTTATATAGTTAAATCAATTAATGTAGTTAATTTAATAGGTATTTAATACAAATTATCGAAAAGATATTTATTAGCTGAAATTCTTAATGGGGGAATATGATTAAAAATACTTTAGGTATTTGTGATATGTGGAGGTGCTTTTATTCTTTTTAACGGTGCACCTCCGTGAGATTACTTTATATTAAAAGAAAACATATTTGTTGTATTTTGGCATTTAGCTTAAACTGCTGCGTATGCGCCGCTGTACCTGAAAAGTTCATTTTCTTTGTTATTAAAATTAAAAGTCACTCAAGGTTATCATACCGTTTGCCATTTGATCACATAAATTAAAGTCAAGATCAAAATAAAACGAATAGACCTCAAAAAGTTGCTACGATTCGTGATCATTCATGTTTCTTTTTATCTAGATACCATTCTGCGCAACGTTGGCGCTTTTTTTAAGGTTAAAAATGCTATAAATATTTAAAACTATATAAAATTGAAGTATGTGGTGCCTAAGTAAACTAAATATTGAACAACTAAACAAAAACCACTATCATTTTCCACAAAGAACATTGTGTAAAGCATGGGACTACTTTAAGACCGGTCTATTTTGTTGAGAGATTTAACCACTGTTTACTTAAATCACCATTGCTCGATTTTTGACTTCTAAGTTTTGGATTTTCTTAATAATTTCGCACAGAATTAATATTTTCTTCTGCGATATATAGTAGCCTTCATTACTACTTGTAAAGTAGATACACTTTACTACGTTACTTTCTACCTGATCAAGAGTTTAATATTTCCGCATTAAAAAGTTATTTAAAAAATAAGAGCTTTGTAAAGCAGTCAAAGTTAAGAATTTTAATTCGAAATGAAAAACTCAAGTTTTATTTATTTTATAACAGGATTTTTTTACGATTGCGCAATATTTTTTTGGTAGTTTTTTTTTAAATCATTTATTGAACATAATGTTTGCATTAAATTTAAAGAATCTAATTTTTTTTCCACATCTGGGAATATTATTATTATTCTTTTTTTAATGAAATTAGAGCTCAGTGGCCCTGCCGCTAAGAGAGCGTTAACTGCTGGATGGCAGCTTATCAAAGTTCTAATCTTTTAAAATCTTTAATGACTGTTTTAATGTGAAACAAAAAAAAAACTTAATTACTGTATTAATTTGATTATGTATGCCATATTAAAATTTGCGCACTGGAAAAGGAAAATCTTGTAGATTCCATTACCTAATCTGAATCACTTGTTTTTTTTTCATATTTGTACCCACACATTCCTTCAGCTGAAGTTAGCGCGGCAGAAATATTATGTACCTTTATAATATTTGTATATAGATGTAAAAATACTGTGAACATTTATATGTGGTGTACTTGTGTATGCGAACTGTAATAAATCTGTGTAATAAAGAACTTGGAGTTTCATTCGTACCAATTTTCACTTTTTACCTCATATAAAATAGGACGAGAAAATGATAGAGATAATTATTTGACGGCGCCCATGTTAACCCCTGGTTTAAAGCTCTTAGTGAAAGATTTGTATGCAGGATATTGGCTTGAACAGATAACGTACGAATTATTTAATAGTCCTTATCCTATTCTTATTAAAGTTTAACATTACGCAGGTTATTGATGCAATCAGGTATTAGTGAAATGAAATCTTTTTTTTTTGGTACTATAATGCATGCTGTAAGGCGGAATTTGGCTGAGCTTATCCGTATGTAATCTGTGTACATACAACCCAAATTCGCATTTTGAATTTGCTGAGTTTTAGATGAGAAAACATGGGATTACAAAACTAGGTATGTAAAATATACGGGTAAAATATGTCAAAGCTACATCTGTCACTATCGCACTCTACTCTAGTTTTTCAAATACCTGTCCATCAAATGTGCCGTAGCTATACCATCATCTTAAGTAGAGGACTGAGCTTCACTGAGGTTGACTTTCCCTCTGAATTCTGAGAACCAATGAAGGCTTAGTGACGAAGCTGCCGCTCTTTCCCCAACCACTTTGGACGCGTCGGCAATCAATTAAGATTTGTGTTGAAGTCATATTTGAGGGACCAAGCATAGGGTTCCTTATGGCAAGTGAAAAAACCAATGTCACAGAGCAACAATTTTTAGAGGCAAGGAACACATTCTGCAAAATGTCGTGTGTCCATAAACCTGAGGCGTAGGTGTTAAAGTTACAGCACCGAAATTATACCTATTAGGTAAAAAATTAACATGAGGTCCCAAATATATTCTTTACTGGTTTATTAGACTGAGTCGTTACAAAAATTACAACATTGATCTAAAGACACGGTCTCGCAGGCCGCAGACAAAAAGTGTCCATTATCCATTATTACGATTTAAAGAAGAAAGGCTATTAGGAAGTCTTGATTAAATCGTCGCTCGATGAGCAATTGTTGGGTCCTGCGGCGGCTGTCTCTGGGGCTTAATCGCACTGGCACGATTCTGATTACCAGTAGGTTCACCATGCATTTGGGTGCGCACGACTACGGGTGGGAATAATTACTGTCCGACAGTAATAATTTAGTAAGTACATAATATTATGTTGCTAATTGATGTACTTATTCACAAAGACTTGGTGACGTTCACTTTGTGAGCATGCTAAATGAATATATTATAATGAAACATTCGACTCCATGAGATGTTTTTGTTGAGGATTACCTTTATAAAGCGTTTATTTAGATAGGTCATCATCATCATCCGCAGCCGATTGACGTCCTGCCACGGCTGGGAAGAGGCCTCTTCTCTCACAAGAGAGACGCTTTTAGAGCACAGACCCACCAAGCTGGTCTATGCAATGTGGGTTGATTGGCCATTAAATAACTAGAATCAAAAATTAAAAGCCAAAGTGTATTAAATAGAAAGTAATGACTGTAGCGACTTACTTCTAATTACTCATTCTACGAGTAAGTAGCATTAGTAAAAATATTATGGCAATAACACAAATTGCAACGTAGGTAATAAGGAAAATTAATAAGAAGGAATGTATACTTTGATTTCATTCAGTTCAAAGTTGTAATCATCTAAAGTTATATTTTGGTTGGCTCATTTTTTTTAGTAATCAGCTTTAAATTATGTTGAAGTTTTTAATTTGTGATTTTATGGTTCGTAGTTGAAATAAGTTGTGCCCCTTTTGGTATTGCTTACCAACCCCATTTTGTCAGTTATGCGACCAGGAAGCTGTGAGCTTATCGGCTAATAAATGTTTTTTTTTTGTCTAAATGTGTTTTTTTAACCATAATAGCTACTAAGCATTAACGTAGGTGTCGCATCTACTTAAGTGATTTGGTCCCCATAAACGAAAACTTATGGTACACCTAATTACGTGTGATTGTTGTATCAATCATTTCTCGTATAAAATTATTCAGTGGCCCGTAATTCTATTGCCTTCGTATCTCTCCTTAATGGCCGTAGACAACAAGAAGAATCTATTCCTATGCACTTATTTTCGGTTATTACTAACTGCACCTACCTAATAAAAGTACTTAATTCATGTGATCGTAGAATAGGTAAGACATCCGCAGCCTTTTACCTTCCCACTGCTTGCCTTGTCTCCTATAGGAGAAAATGTTTTACAGCATATACCCAATACACTGCAAGCTGCTTCAATGCGGGTAACGGCTACTATTATCACGCGACCTACACCTTTGCCTAATTGACCTACGTGCTCTCCGAGGCGCAGGGACTGACACCACCAACTTCCTAACTCCGGACTGTTACCGAAAATTTGTTGATAAAAAAAAAATCCTTACATCAGGTCTTCCCAATCCCTAGAATGAACAGAGGTGCACCGCTTACAGAGGTACAAAAGAAAAATATTTTTTCGATAGTGTAACGGCTTGTCCCACACTTTGAATAATTGTGTGGAGTTAAGCTCAGCCATCCTATTGTTGAGGAGACCTTATTTTCTTGAATCTTTGTTAAAATTTATTATCTATTATGGTTTCAGTAGTTTCATAATGAGGTTGTTTTATTTTTTTCGCCTAACTAACAAGTATACAGCTATTTTACCTAGCTTATAATATTCTTGTATATATATTTGGCCAAACCCAGAATTCGAACCCAGGACCTAGTGATCCGTAGTTGAACATGCTAACCACTAGACCAACGAGGCAGTTAGGCAATAGTAAGTAAATGTAACAAATCGGTTCAGAATTAAAATTATCCTATTCTTAATCCATGGCATGTCATGAAGTTTCAAGAACGCGGCCCATCCGTGATAGATTCCTGATACCTACCTGTAACTGGATTTAGGGTCATCGGTAGGTTACCCATAGCCGGCCCACTAGAGGGCACGGATCTCCTCTCAGAATGAGCAGAGTCTTGGCCCTAGACTACCACGCTGGCCAAGTGCCAATTTGAAGATTTCACACACTTTAAAAAAGGCAGGCGTGCTGGACTTCCGGCTCGCTTTAATTTTTCTGTCATACAGAAATATGTATTACAAAAAAAAAAATTGGTTGCCTGTAAAGTCGGTATACGGGCGAAAGTTTTACGTGACAACGACTTTGAGTGGTAAAATAATTTTAATGTGAATTTTCATTCGTATAGTAGGAAGAAGGATGAAATAATAGGAACAATTTAAAACATTTATTTATACAAAGAATTATATTTAAAACATTAATTTATACAAAGAATCTCGCACTGAATTTCATATTAACAAAATTTTATTTTTACCTTTACACATACATACGTATTTATATACAAATATACATACAATAACTTGCAATACATTTGCGTACAATGAAACAGCGTTTACTACAAAGGGTAAAAACTACACTTTTTATGTCTGTCTCTCTCGCTCTTAGGCGGGCTAACCATGCCCGAGTGGAAGGGACGCGTGCCTCTCACTCGCTCTCATTGTGAGCGCATAACGTGAGCGGAGCGTAACGCAGTTTCTTGAAGTGTCACCCGGCAAACCAATTTATAAGACGTTGTCACGTCAATATTGGTATTTTTCTACAACTCTATCCAGCAGTCTGCAAAAAACATTATTTTCCTCCGACAGCTAAAAATGCGTTTGGAGATGCACCTACACACTGATGAAACACTTATTTTCTTTTCTTGTTGGTTCTCTTTTTTTGAATAAATATTGAAGGATCACGATTGTCGGTTAGTGCCAAAAAAAATCAAGTTTGTGTTGTGTTTGTGATTTTCTGTGAAGGTTCTAGTTGGTACTATTTTTTTGGCCTATTCGATTTTTAACACAGTGGGTCTTTTTGTAGATTGCTACATCGCATTATGTTTTGTTATGTGGGTACGTAACCTACCTCTATAATCAACAATTCTTAGAGCAGAATGCCAAGTGCGAGTTTTTCTATCTACTTATTCGGTCACGTGAAAGCTATCTTATTTGTAATTTGTATGAAATCGAAAGAGCGCCATCTAGTGACAATACTGTTTTCAAGTTTTGTAACTACATTTTAAATAACATTTTTCATTCCTTATATAAAGTGTGAAAACTAACTACTATAATATATATATTATCGTATATATATATATATATATATATATATGTAGTTAGTTTTCTCACGATCGAGTTTTCACACACGGAAGACGTTGCTCGTAGGTTGAAAATCTCACACTACATCTAGAGCTCTCAATGATGCGTGGTTAAATTTTGAAATTAGCGAATCATAATCAGTTAGATCAAAATTGCACTGAAATACTGAAGCTTTAGGCTCCCCTAGGTACGGAATTCCATATAGGCTGTTTCCTACCCATAGTTTACTCCTAACAAACGATACACTTCCTGGCAAGGTTAATAAAGATAATAGGGGTAATTTAATGTCTGTAAATCATTGGCGTCACATTCCCCTTATCGTGTTATGTAGCTGGTTACTTAGGATTTTGTATGCAAATTAAGCGGTAAGTATAATTTGAGGCATACCTAGTTATCATACCTTGTTCATTATGCTACCCGTACGGGTAACTTTATATTAATAGGTATTAGAATCTGATTGTCAAAACAATACAATATAGAAACCGTCTTTTTATAAAATCACTTTAACCTCTACGTATTATTATCATAATTTGAGACAAATTAAACCGTACCTAGGGACCTCCTATGTGCTATGATTTTTCTATGAGTTTATAACGACCTCTAAGAGGTCTCTAAGATGATATCTGCCTACTTGTAAGTATACTTACATAATACAAAGAACTGCATCAATATCGGCCCAATAAGCCGATACACGAAAAGAAGAATGCTAACATAGTAATACGATAAAAATTATATTGTAGCGTGTCCTTGTAACTTAATATTTATTAATTTACCATGAAAAACTTACGTTCGAAAGGATACCTACACAACGCAAAACTTTGTGCTGCACGATCACATAGACTAACACAAATACACAATCCTTTAACACCGCTAATTTTTTCTTGGGTTTATTTAGTCAACTATCTATAGGTACCCAGTCCGTTTGGCCAAACCTCAAATACACAAACTCCGAACCAGTTAGGTAAGAGTAAAACAGACAATGCTAATATCAGGAAAGTCACCAGAATACAAGAAGTAACACTAAGAAGTAAACTCCTTAAATTAATAAATAATAAATACTAGTTACTCTCTGCACTATTCGGAGTGAGGAAAAAAGGGGGCAAAGAAGTTAATGTGGATTATTTGCTGATAAAATGTAAAGTTAATGTTTCTTAGGTTACAATAGGGCTGACATGCAGCTGTTCTGTAAAAGCCATTAAAAAAAAAAGAATAAAAAAAAAAGTTAATGTGTGGTACCCTAGAAAGGGAAAGAGGAGGAAGAGATAACAACTCAAAGGATAAGGAGACGAAATCGAGGCTATAGCAGGAATAACTTGGACAAGCCGAGAAATAAATAGAGAAGATTGGAAACGATTGAAGGAGGCCTTTGCCAAAGGGCACGCAGATTAGTCTGAAAATAAAACATTGTATGAACATTATTATGCTAGTGGCCTAATAAATAAATAAATAGACCATTTAGACTTTTATGCTAAGCTTCTGGTATCGTACACAATCTTTTCTTACTTTGTATTAGATATCAACCAAGGTAAATATGTTTTAAAAAGACAGATTTTCTTTATGTAAATAGGTATCTTATTATTTTATAATATTTTTGAAACACACATAACACTAAAAAGTTCAAAACGGAATCCCTGTTTAAGTACCAACATTATAAGATACTTAGTTAAGAAATTATTTACTAGGTATAGGTAATATTATACCTAGTAATATTAAAGGTAGACAGGTAACAATTAAATCAGAATTGAACGATCTTATACAACGATTTTTCGATCGCCTAAATTCTTTCGTTAGATTAAGTCTATTATTAACTGTAATACGGAAATATCAACTGAAATTTATTTTTTCGTTAAAAAGTACCTGTGGGCCGTATACTAATTAGTTGTACATGTTGTCAGCAAAATGAAAATCGGTACTATCGGTATCATATTTAAAGATCAGGATAATACCTACCTACATGTACCTAGGAAACAAGTTATTTATTTCTATGGAGATTTCGTTAAATAAGTAATAAGACCGCGACTATGCTCTGCTTCTTATCGAAAGTCAGTTTCGACTATCGATGCTAGGTTAGTTACTACAGATTAAAACGAAATTGACGTATATATACACGAGTATATATATATGGTTTTAAAGCTCAATTTTTCCTGCACTTTGTACTGCATTTTATTTTACAAGTGCTCTTGTAAGTATATTAATGAAATACAGGATTACAGAATTTGCAACTTTTAGTATCTGATATTAGATCAATTTTGCTTTGTTTTAGTGCTTCAATACTCGAAAGCGACTCCATGGTCAGTATAGCAAGCATATAGGTCCTTCAAAAACTCTACAAAGGTAACGTCATAAAATATCATCTGATGATGTGCCAAATCATCAGAAGATTTTTTCGTCGTATTGTGCAAGCATCATCGTGTAAGGAGGCACTGTTTGTCACTATAAATATGTTAATACTAAATGTATGTGTATTAATGTAGATATATTATTACATTTATTGTTTTATTTAATTATTTATGTATTTTTATAGTGTGTAAATCTATGTGTGTGTGTATTATATGCATAGAATTGCGATTTCCTGTCACTCATTGCCTTATTCCATTAGTTAAGGTAACCTGGAAGAGATCACTTTTAGTGATAAGGCCGCCTTTTGCACATAATTATGTTTAAGTGAGTGTTCCTGTTTGTGTTTCCTATATTATGCAATAAAGTTGTTTTAATAAATAAATAAATATCATCTGTAATCTATGGATTTATTTATCTCGAAAATATACTTTCTCAGATATTTGTTACTGAGAAACCAAAAAACGTATGACGACTGTACTAACAACTAAGCAACGTAACTGTATCGATACGATAATTAAACAGTTGTCTAATTTAATTAGCAATAGGCGAGTTCCCACAAGCCAGAAAGTCACCCTCGCTTGTTGCGTCGCGTCCGAATTCTCCCACCAATTAACGTAAGGTTACTACACGAACTAATTAGGTTGCTACACTACCTTTGGGTGTGCGGTAAAAAATAAAGCTACCTTATAAAATAAAGTAAGAATTTTTGAATGATTTCCTATGAAAGGAAAGCTTGATATTTCGCCAACAGTGCGTTTAGATACTTAAATCAGCAGAAATTCATATTTTTTGGAGTGCCATCTGATTTACGTTCTAGCCGCTGACTGAGCATGCACAAAACAAAGTTTTATAAGAATTCTTTCACTGTTCAAGCTTCTGAACTGTGGAATGTACTCCCTGAATTAAGCATTCGACAGTCAAGGTAACTACATATTTTCAAACATACCTACTGTAAAAACCCATTATATCGAGCAATTTTTTATATATAGTATTTATACTACGACAACGCACATATCGCCATCTAGCTCCAAAGTAAGCGTAGCTTATGTTATGGGTACTAAGATGACTGAGCAATAAAATAATAATATTAATAATTCTTTATTTGGTAACTATGACCCATCTACACTATTATATAACAGAATACCTAATTAAACACAGTAATAATCAATTAATTTTAAATATACAAAATTATTACAAATTAAAATTTCTGCCTCCAGGCAGCCCTACATGGAGTTTAATACAAAGCTTGTTAATTGAAGAGTCGTATCTATTTGTTAATGCTAAAGACGACATTAGATGATTTATTCTTAGTAATATTTATGTATCGGTAGTAGGCTTTTCTTTTCATATTCGAGCCCTGACTTTTGGGAGTCATGTGCGTTTTCAATTCAAGCAATTTAAATATCACTTGCTTTAAACGGTGAAGGAAAACATCGTGAGGAAACCTGCGTGCCTGAGACTTCTCCATAATGTACTCAACGCCATGTGAAGTCCACCAATCCGCACTTGGCCAGCGTGGTAGACCTCGGCCTAAACCCTTCTCATTCTGAGAGGAGACCCGTGCACTGTAATGGGTTAATGACTGGGCCGGTAATGGGTTAAAGATGATGATTTTATAGTATTTATTACTTTATAATTTTTAATGAATAATATTATTTCTATGTTTTTTCCTTTTACGCCATTGGTTGCCTGGAAGAAATCGCTATGTAGCGATAAGGCCACCAAATTGTACTCTCTTTATATGAATTTATATCTTTGTAACTACTTTTTTTTCTTTGGTGTACAATAAAAGTGTATTCATTCATTATTTTATGGGTGTAATCTTCATAAGTATTAGTGTATTATCGGTGTATATCGGTAGGTGTGTATTATCCGTTCTGTTTCTCTTGGTTTTCCGAATCCTAAGGTCGCCTGGAAAAGATCGCTACTAAGCGATAAGGTCTCGTTTTGTATCGTTCTTTTTAAATATCTTATTTTCCTGCCCATACTTTTTTTTGTGTCGTACAAATAAAGTGTATAAATTGCGGTGTAATCATTTTTGTAGAGAGGAATAGCATGGCTGTCAAGCGCGGAAATGCAGGGAGCATTCTAAGCCACATTCCAAACGAGCATGACATGTACAGTAATTGCATAAGTTAGGCACATTTGATTTCATTAATAAAAAAGAGAAACAAAGGGTATTTTCAAGAAATTAGTTAATATATGTGTAAGATTATATATAGCTAAGGTAGTTAGGTAAGCGTTCATGATATAAAATCATAATTCCCTTCAAGTAAAACTTTAATAAAAGTGAACGCTAATATTTTCTTACTGTAATGACTCTAATATGAAACTAATTGAAAAACTTTTTATCGGCGTTACCTAGTCTTGGCGATTTCTCCGTCAAGATTCATATCACATGAAATTAAGGGCGTGCATTAGGTATATAGGCATTTGTAGCGATTGAGAATTTATCTTTATTATTTATATAAGTAAACATAATTCCTAAAATCTTTGTGTAAATATTTTTATGGAAATTGTTACGGATTTCGCTCACGTGGATGAAATATACATGAAAGTATCAGCCATCCTGGGTCTTACTTCCTTAGATGCGATTATGGAAATTCTTCAAGTATAAAAAAATTTAGATATTTTCTATATAAGTACCTAGTGTCCGTCATAAACATCGTATACAATCATAGTGGTTCACAGCCTAAGAAGATTTCGGAACCAAATACCATTGGTACTCTAGCTATAATTAAAGCTTGTCTAATAAATTTTAGCTTATGATTAAAAAATAGAGAACTTAGCTAAGGTGAGCCCTTAACATAATTCGAACTTTTAATATTGAGTCGGCCATGAAGTTTTTGTAATTGTATAGAATTCCTGACTTAATGACACTCAAAACCATAATTTGAAAAGTTACAAAATGTAACATTGTAAGTACCTATCTACCCATAATGTTCTTCAACGTATATTTATACTTAAATAAACCGAATGAAATACCTTTGTCGTTTATCGGGATATGTGGATGACAATGTAAGTAATTGCAGATTTATCATTAACTGGCAGATGCCCCGGCAACTTTGTTCGCATGGCCTTAAGGGCACACAAAAGGGGAATTCCATCGTTTGGCAATCTATCGAAGACTACGCAATGCACGTCTATGTGCATATATTTATAGCATGTGCCATCAATTCGAAGATCGCATGCAATCTGCCGTGTTTCCACAAGTTAGTAGTTACACTCGCGTAAGTGTCGCACGAGTTTCTTGCTATACTGTTTTACACATTCGTTCGTTAATATATTGGACATTTTACTGGTGCAAGCTACTTGCACATATTATATTTTTTCGCAAGTTACTGATTGTGACATTCTATTTGCAAACGCTTTCTGTGGTACCACATCCCGATGCAAAAAGTCATGGCGTTCGATCACAGCAATGGATCAAATGTGTGAGGACGGAAGTTTCGAAGCGATGAATCGCTGCGATCGATTGTCGCGGTTAATTGCCTAAGAATGGCGACCTTAATACCCTTCACACACTAATCGACTCAATTCTTCTCTTTCTTCACGACTACTCGAATTACAGCAATGAAATTTGAGCTTTAAATTCTTTACATAGCGTTGATTACAGAACGTATAAAATGCGTAAACACTGTAGTCCTGAAAATTACGTTATTACATATTACATAAAACTTTCACGGCCGTTACACATTGCCTCCTCACACCTTACCTCTAAACGCGGGTGTCTTACGAGGCGACTGGGCATTGGCTATTGAAGAAGGAGAAATAAAGCTCTCACACATTCGAATTCGAAGTTCAGTTCAAATAGTGTGCGAAGTTCACATTATCCCTACTCGGTTATCACTTGACCAGGGCTATTGCGAATTCTTTCACATTTCAAATTAAAATTACGGTTTCGATTTATACCAAACTATGATGTCTACTTAAAGTTAATAATTTGTGA
This sequence comes from Pararge aegeria, assembly GCF_905163445.1. Lineage (NCBI taxonomy): Eukaryota > Metazoa > Arthropoda > Insecta > Lepidoptera > Nymphalidae > Pararge > Pararge aegeria. Next base: position 6,634,187 of record NC_053183.1, read on the forward strand.
ACAGTGTTGAATGTCATAGAGTTTTGCATGCGGCCCCGAGTCGCCTTCTTCCTTACTAACTTTATAAATTGGAATATTGAGGCGTGGAAGAAGGCAAGGCAAACAAATATATAGGTACTGTCTGTTGAAAGTCCCGATTATCATCAAATAAATATGACAGCCAGCAATCCCGCCTTAGAGCAGTGTGGAAGGCCTAAGCTGTCTACCTATGCCTGAGGAGGTAGGTATATACCCACGCATCAATGCTGGGCTGACGAAGATAATGTTTTCAGGTTTCCACAAACAATTACTCTGTTTGGAAATTAATCATAACGGCCGAGTGGCGCAGTGGGCAGTGACCCTGCTTTCTGAGTCCAAGGCCGCGGGTTCGATTCCCACAACTGGAAAATGTTTTGTGTGATGAACACGAATGTCTGTCAGTGTCTGGGTGTTTATCTGTATATTATAAGTATTTATGTGTATTATATTCATAAAAAAATATTCATCAGCTATTCAGTACCCATAACACAAGCTACGCTTAATTTCGGGCTAGATGGCGATGTGTGTATTGTCGTAGTATATTTATTTATTTATTACGAAAAAAAAAAAAATCTGTGGTTTTTTTATACCACTACAAGTAAGCCCATGATTGCAGTCCCACCTGCTGGTAAGTGATGATAAGGTTTAAGATGGTAACGGGTTAACCTGTTGGGGGTATGGCAGTTATTTCAAACCCATATCTACTCCTAATCGTTTTCTACGCGATAACATACCGGAAAATTAAATTACTTAGCGGCACCTCTTTGTCGGTACGGTGGTAACTAGCCACTGCCGAAGCCTCCCAGACGAGACCAGAGAAAAACAAGAAATTATAAATTCCTAAATTTCTACTGTTAAGAATCGATCCCGGGACCTTGTATTTAAAATCACAGAGCTCACCGCTGCGTTAGAGTGGTCTTTAAAAAAGTTCTCTTTGTATAGTGAAATCATCAATTATCGGCTGAAAACAAAGGAATGGCAAGCGCGGTTTACGCAATGACTACTGGAGAGTTGACTAAAGTACTTGAATCGTTTTAACTTTTTGTAAAGTGCAACACTTTCCCAGTGCGTAGGGTAGGGTGCCGACTGCCGGTAGAGGGCCCTTCAAAGCGCTACTGCGTTTAGACAAATGAACAGCGTTGCACCCTTGATGGCACACGCCATGGTACATTGATATAACACTTTCAAAAAGCTTACTGGAATGAACGATTCAAACTATCTGTGCGCCCCGATGTGAATAGGTCATTTTGAGCACACTTTGTTTTTTAGTTGCACTAGGAACTTTCATGGAAGTTTGCTATGGATAATTACAAAATTCAAAAAAATTCAAAATTCAAAATTCATTTATTTCATATTGATAAGCACTAACAATAACATTCCTAATTAATAAGCACTTTTGAAACGTCAAGTCCGTCTGTTTGTAGTGACTCTACCACCGGTTCGGAAGGCAGATTCCACTGAGAAGAGCCGGCAAGAAACTCAGCAGCCGGCAAGAAACTCAGCAATTTATATATAATTACATGTATATATATCTTAAGATTAATCAACTTTTATTTCAAGTTACCAAGAACCATTTCTTAGTACATACTTATAAACTATGTTAGTAGGTGCTTAACTTATCTTATTTCCTTCATATTAGTTATAGCTTATGACGTGAAATTAAGTTTTTCACAAATCGAGCTGGAACAATGGATTTATCCGGGTAAGCTGCTGCTGTATTAATCCAAGGTTACATACATACTCACTCTTATACAAACTTTCGCCTTTATTATACTAATACTAGCTATTGCCCGCGACTTCGTCTACGTTTGATTTTGTTTTTTCCGCTGAGGACTTCTGTCCTCTATCTTCATACACATTCATCAGATCTACACAAAGTTGGGGCAAAATTAAATATATATTATAACATATTATAACATATATATTTGTTTTATAAAAAGTATCCTATATTACTTTTAACACTTCCAAGAATATGTGTACAAAGTTTCATGAGGATCGGTTACGTAGTTTTTGCGTGATAGCGTAACAAACAAACATACATTTACATTTTATAATATTAGTAGGGATAGGGATAGGGATAGGGATGATAAGGAGGAAACCATCGCTTGTAAAGAAACACTTCTCAGGACAAGCAAGGAAAACGTCACGAAACGTGCCGCACTGTGTCCATCAGTCTGAGGCGTAAATGTTAAGCCGGCAATCATGGTATTGCAAAAATGGTGCTTTGCGGCAGAAATAACCCGGACGAGCTCTGTCATGAAAAGCGCTAGATACTACTATTTACATTAGGTAATTAAATAAGTGTCAATACACACAATTGTGTGTCAGCCAAGATCCAGCCAAGAATCTCTCTTTCATAATCAAACTATGGTAAGGAATTATTTACATTTAAAAATTGAAATATCGCCCGAATATCGTCATATAGCCCCAAAGTAGCTTGTGTTCTGGGTGCTAATATGACTGATGAATATTTTATTTATTAATAATATACATAAATCCTTATAAAATACATGTTCATCACACAAACATTTTCCAGCTGTGGGAATCGGACCCCCGGCCTTGGCATCAGAAAGCAGGGTCGCTGCCCACTGCACCAATCGGTCGACAAATATTATATACTGGCTGTTGCCCGCAACTTCGTCTGCGTTTGATTTTGTTTTTTGATGTGGCATTAAATTTAGTTGTAGATCTAAAAAAAATTAAAGTATGTAGTATCGCTAAGCCTTAAATGAGGGGTTTGCTGCTGTCCGCTGAGGAGTTCTGTCCTCTATCTCCAACCACAGTTTGGGCAAAATTAAACACATATTATAACCTCTATAGTACAAAAATAATTATTTAAATCGGTTATAACTTGTCGGAGTTATGGTGTAAAATCTTCAAACACTTATCCCCTCTCCCAAAGGAACCGAGCTTAAAATGTCGGTATAAAAAGAATCCTATATTACTTCTAACACTTCCAAGAATATGTATACAAATTTTCATGGATCGGTTAAGTAGTTTTTGCGTGAAAGCGTAACAAACAAACTTACACTGACATTTATAATATTATAGTTGGTTTGGTTGGTAGTATTACGTAGCTTTCGCTCTTCCAGGTGGCGATATGTTCGTGTAAAATACAATAAAAGTTCCACACAATGGCGGAACTCGTAGAACACAATAAATCAATTGGAGTGGGTGGTTGACTTTTCACTCAAATGTGTGGTTAATTGTAACCGAAAATGACTGTTGATCGAGCCACACTTAATTTGAGTGGTTAGGGGTTGCGATGGGGTGGAAAGTAATGGTTCACTTGATTTTACGATTATTTGATATTTGTACGTATCTTGTACCGGAAGTGTTGTAATTGGAACTTAATATTCCTATAATTACTCGTAGTTGTTTACTTTTTGTTTAAGCAGCTGCAGGTGCCTACCTATTATTTTGTTTATGTATATTATGTACAAGGGTTGATCATCGTCTTAAGATACGGAGTTTATCGTAGTTCTATGGGATATATGTTGTAGCTTAGGAACTATTCCATATTGTTTCCCCTTTAAGTTTTTACCGCACCGTCAGACCACCGCACGGCTAGCATAGACAGGAGACAAAAGTTTCTTATACACTGATAATGGACCAAATTTACGTCCACCTGCCAAAGAACAGTAAAAGTCCACCGTCCGTCCACCTTGAAAAGACAGTTTACTTCCGATGATGATTTGATGCGTGCGCTCATGCTCGGAAAGTGGATAAAACTGCAGATTTTATCTTTAAAAATTTACTTAAATCTCATTAAAAATCAAAGGTCACTCATCTCGTTTGATTTCGGAACCTGGCCTACTAAAACGCCACCTAAAATAACTTATTCATATTTCATCATCATCATATCAACCCATTACCAGCCCACTATAGGGCACGGGTCTCCTCCCACAATGAGATGGGGTTGAACTTATTATTGTAACCAAAATAAGCAGTAATTCCTACGTTAAGAAAATATCCTAAGCACTTTCTATTTGCGTTAGACGTACTTTGAATATTTTAACCAAATCTCATTATATCGAGTTAGCGCAAAACCTTTTTGGACAATAATGTAGTCAAGAATATCTTCTTTTTACTTCGGAGAAATTCATAAATTAAATTGTGCGATCCTCGTTTAGGAATACTCAGCATCTTATTGCAGCAGGAGAGGTTTCCTCTCTTATACGAACAGCTGAGATCAAACTACTCCAATGATTTTAAGTAGTGTATTAGTTTATTATCTATGGATTGTAAAGTCAGATTTTATTATTGCCAGTCAAATGTCTGTTAGCATTTCAATAATATATTATCTGTATTCTGTAACACGAACTACAGCTGTGCGCCCTTAACTTGCGGCTCGCACCCTCTGCTAACAGCTTTTATTGTATACAGGGAAAATTACACTTTAATTGCTCATTTGCGTCATTTAACTTTGTGGAATATGTAACAATCCAAATAATGACGACTTTTGAATGCTTTTTGTTTGTTTCGTGTCCGTTGCTATGTAACGCACAAATCTTATGTTTAAATCAAAGTTCTAAGCCAAATTATTTTCTAACATGTATGATAAAAATTGATAATTGATGACATACATTTATGACTTCTAACAATGATAACTAACTATGTTCTTGGAAAGAAAGGTCGAAGTGTTTTAGAATACGATGTTTTACATGCATCGACTCCGGGTAACTCTACTTAAATCTCTACTTAATTAATTAATCAATTTTATCTAGGAATTAGGAGATCTGGAGAAAAACCAGAGTAGCCGACATATATGATTTTTGGCCAACACGGGATATTTCATCCTGATATGCGATCCGTCATAACCACAGAGTATAAAGTACCTACGCCTGAGTCGGCCTACACCGTAAGCACGGTTGACAACAGTCTCGAAATTGCAAATACCAAACTTAGAAACAACATATTTTCATTTCAATTAAACACCTAAGACGCTGGAGACAATCAGCTTTATTGTATAAAAATTGCTGTAAAGGGCATTAAAAAACAACGGTTATTTTATTAAGCCCAGTAGATACTACTAATAATTAGAAAATAATTATTAATGCTAATGTTAAATAGTTTCAATCTTCTTCCGGCCAGTACGTCTCAATCATCTTTTTGAAACGATCGTCTGTCTCTTTTCCTTCGGGTTTCTTGCCCAGAAGAAAGACAAACTTCTCGTGACAGTCCATCATACCGAGGTATTGCCCTTCGATGATCTTCAGGCGCATTGGGTACCGGTTGAATCCCATTATGTCAAGTTTAGCTGTGCAAATAAGGGAAACAATTAAGTTTACTAACTACTGATTGCTATTTTACATGCATGCATGTTTTGAGTCGTGGATAGAGTATTATTTAAAACCCGAATTTCTGTGCTTTGTAGATACATTATTCTGCCTGCCAAGTCCTGTAATTTGATATCCATACTTAGGGAATTGTGAAAAAAAATTGTGATCCGCCATTTTCAGGCGGCCATATTGTACCGATTAATCTTTTAAAAAAAAACTAAATCAAATCGGTTCATCCGTTCGAACATGACACACAAACAGACACGTCAAACTTATAATCAACCCGTCGTTTTTTGCGTGGGGGTTAAAGAGGGCCTTCATCATCATCATATCAACTTATTCACGTCCTCGTGCTGGATATGGAGTTTTTTAACGACGTTCCAAATTCCACCAGCCCACCAGATGTTCAGTGGCTCCGACGACTTTGTTTTGAGCTATGTCGGTAGCTGTACTTCTACTATTTCATCATTTCTGATTTAATCACGTACTCGGAGCATAGCTCTCCACCGTCCATCGTTGAGCTTTCTTCATCAAATCAACCCATCACCGGTCCAATGCAGGGCACGGGTCTCCTCCCACAGTAAAAATGGTTAAGACCGTGACCCATTGCGGATTGGTGGACTCTACACACCTTTGAGAAGATAATGAAGAACTCTCAGGCATGCAGGTTTTCTCAAGATGTTTTCCTTCACCGTTGAAGCAAGTGATATTTCATTACTTAAAATCCACGACATAACTTAAAAAAGTTAGAGGTGTTGGGATTCGAACTTGGCTCCCCGAAAGGTGAGTCAAGTTCCCTAACTACAGGGCTATCACCGCTTGATGGGCTATCGTTTTGAGTTTTCTTATGAGGCCTATAATAAGCGACCAGTGCAATTCTTGTGCAAAAGACTTATTTTTTTAGGAACAGTCGCAATTTTAGTATGGAGATTCGCAGGTGAACCGCTGAAGAACTGACAGAAAAGTTACTAAATAAGGCTGCCAGTCATAAAAATATCCGAAATACTAACTTGACCTAGCTGGCATATAGTCTAGGCCTGTTAGTGTACCTTAAGAGTGTATTCAAATCGAAGAGATCGATCTTTAAAGATTTTGTCTAAGCTAATCTGTATTTAAATGTCAGGAAGGAACTACCCTTTGCAACACAGGTTTTCCTACCGCAGAGGGTAAGGCATTAAAATCTCTTTGTCTCTGTTCTAAACAAACAGTTCTCAGGCTTGAATAAATTACACCGCTTCCACATCACCACTGACGATAAGTGCCCTTGTGACAACTCTACCAGCCAAACCCTTGACCATCTATTTCGGGAATGTCCCCGCTTCGGAAGACTCCGCCTGGACCATGAGTTCCTTTGCGGGCACCTTGGGGTGTCCCCCTATGAGCTGCGCTCTCTGATGCGAAAAAGATCTGCCTTGCAATCTTACACTGACATGGTAAACTCGTAGTAAAGTAGATTAGTAGTAAAGTAGATTATAAATTTTTAGTAATAATTATTGTAAGTGTGTAAATTTTATAGTTTTAGTTTATCTATGTGTATAGGAAGAACAGCCTGGCCGATGTATCAAATCGCAGAAGCAGGGCTGTACTTTTATTTTTCAAAAATTGTATCTTACGAAACTGTTAATTATAAGCATATAAAATAAGATAATGTAAGAAATCTAAATTAATAAAGAAAAAAAAAGCTTGAATAAATGATTATTATTATCATTAAATCACCTGTAGGTAGAGGCATTTGTAGAGTCCTGTAAGAGCCGTTTCCCTCGAGCCTCTCCAGGTAATAAGTCCGAGTTATGTTAGAATCGCCAGTTTGATAGGGTATCTGCATTTTAAGGGAAAGCGTGTTCCAATCGAGGTTTTCTATATATTTTCCTACAAGTTCTTCTATATTCTTCCTTTCCTGAAAATTATTGTACAAACAACGAAAGTGTTTAAAAATTTTAATATTATACATTGGTATGGTATCCAGGTACGCAAAAAGTTTTGCTGTAGTGTATGTGGCTTTATTTTCCGAATTTGCACTGGACGATATTGTTGTAGAAAGTGTCAGGTAATAAGTAGTAATCTGTGGGCGTGTTACTCTATCTAAAATAAAGTAATAAGCCCCGGTTCAAAAATTTTAAGTACTTAGAGCTTTTCGCGATAGAGCTCGTCAGAGAAAGTACTACCTCCATGCTTCATTCTGTTCCAAAGCAGTTCTCTTCTGTTCCTGTCTGAAGGGCGTGATTGTGGTTGTATTTAACAACAAACGAAGCTTAATTAACACCTACGTCTCACATGATGGACACATTGCGGCATTTTGCAGGACTTGTCCCTCGCGTACCCTGCGAAGTGTTGATCTGTTTATAGGCGATGGCTTGTGATATGATGGATGGTTGGATCTGCTTGGTCCGTCAATGATTACTATAAAAAAATAAAATTAAAGCAGATAACAAGATGCTACTTGAATATGCCTGTAGAGCTATTTTTACCTCTTCGCTCACAGGTGTGAATTCCACAGAGTGAGGGTCACCGGAGCCTTTAGTTTTCTCCGTCCTGAAATGTAGGAGATGCCATGTACCGATCGCTTCGGTTTCATTGAACTTGACTCCTTGAGAGAAGGTCTGGCAGTTTGGGCCGCTCGATTTGTCTGGTGATTTGGCTATTACTGCCGTGTGGAGTGCTGTAAATTTAAATCGAAATCATATCTTATGTTATATGTATAAGTCAGAGTTTATAATTCAGAGGTTATTGATTAGTCAGAGTTAATAAAACTGGTTCCCCATTTTTCACCCAACCTTTATAATTTTTATTATTCTACAACAAGTTAGCCCTTGACTGTACTTGTTGGTTATTATGATACAGTCTAATAAAGTAACCGGCTACTAAATGAATTCTTTGTAACTAGGTGGTTAGACGATAACCATAGAGTCGCAGAGAGCCACTGAACTTTTTCGGTTACACCCGTGAAATATTGAAATCGCTACAAAAGAAATTTGTCCATGTCCATGTCCTCCAGTGAACGTTACGTTATTTGTGTCTCTTAGGCAATTGAAAAGTTATTACGATCAGGGGATATAAAGATGATTTGATAATATTATAATTTTGGATTGATTATAATATACCTAATTAATATATACCTACACGGCATGCTTATATCCCCAGATCGTTAGAACTTTTCCAAAATATAATTGTTGATGTCAAAAAAATGCCTAAGAGACACAAATAACCGTTCACTAAGGATAAGGGTTCACTTCTGGACAAATTTCTTTTGTAGGGACTTCAATGCTGTATAATGTAGTTGAGTATAATACTATTATACTCTGAGTATTTCATATAAGTACAGGAATTTAATTTGTTAAATTGAGGGAGCAAAAACAATATAGCTAAGAAAGTAGGTAACTTAAACAAACAAAAGGATAATCAATAATAATCAACGTAATACAGATACGAAGTTTTAATATGCGAAGTAATAATCAGAAAAGTTAAGTTGGAAAAGACAAAGTACTAAAAAATAAAAACAAACCAAAAGCCAGGAGAAATAAAACCGGCGACACTTTAAACATGTTGAGACATGAGATACAGCATGAGATGTAATGAATTGAGTGACTTGATTAAAAGTGTGTCGAAAGGATAACAGTATTAACGTACCATCTTGGAGCTGTAATAAACTGGAGTTGTTATTTTAATCAGTAAAACAAACTACAGAAAGTAAAAAAAAGGAAATACAAAAAACAACAATATCAAGTTAAAGAGAATTGATAAGTGGACTCTCATTTAACAGTATCTACTTCGTTTTCATGATCTGAAAAAAAACAAAAAACGAATACTCAAAGCATATAGTGCATAAGATGCTCTTATTATGGGTTTGTTAATAAGGAGCGGTTATCCAACTTACCCGAATTGAAGTATGAGCCACAGTACGACACTTGAGCCTACCTACCTAACCTATGAATGGTAAGAGATGGTTACTAGTGGAGCATTCGGGAAGGCTGCATACGAAGTTTTAAAAATATAAAATTGCTATTAATGGAAAATTCATTAGGTTAGACATTGTAAAATCAAAAGTCTGCTCAGCTTCTTACAGTCTTTGTCTTTTAACTTACTAATGAATATTATGAACTTTTAACGAACTTTTCGACAGAAACAGGTGATATCTTTTGGGAGCCCATGCTATCAGCTACATTAATTCTAAAGGATGTTCTGGCGTGACGGAAGAAATTGCGTTCGGGCGTATTTACAAAGATATGTATGATGTTGTGCATAGGTAAAATGCGTATAAAAAATTATATTAATTATATATATATTAATTAAGTTGAATATTTGTAAAATTGAGCGTACACTTTTGTCGGCAGACTATTTAGATATATATTACATACTCTGAATATTATATTGTGCTTCTGGCTACTCCATTTTTTTTTATGTATCGTTGTTAGTGCGTCGGAGTAGACGCCGAGCCGTAAACTGAATAATCTGCTATGTCCTGCCCATTTCTGCAATTCACAAAATAACAAAAATACCTATTGCGTATCTTCGTAAAAAAATTCGAAAAGTTTGTAAACGATGAAAATAGTAAAGATGTCCGCAGGTTTTGCTCTAATGTCACGATCGTCGATCGTATCAATATAGCTTTTACAAAGATATTTCAATAAATCCAAGATCTTATGGCTTTTGCATCCAGTAGCTTTACTGATCTTCAAATCAAACCACCAAAATGATCTTCCAACTATGACTCTTCCAGTGTGGAACCATCATTACTGTATGGAGCACACTGAGCCGCCAAAAGACTGAAATAGAATGTGTTTTATATTTTTCTTTCATAATGTACGTGATATTATATAACTCTATATAGCATTTTGAATGTACTTTCTAAATAGAACAATTTCATAATTTCGAAGAGCACAAGTGAAAATTGACCCTCAAAAATGTGTCTGATAAAGATTAAACGACACCATCTAAGAATTTTAAAGAATTTGTATCATGTAGAAAAAAATTATATAACAGTTACGAAGTTTAAATTTATACTAGCGGACCCCAGCGCCGTCTGTCGGGCTGATTTGTGAATCTAAGCCATCCAGGGTGCCACCGAAACGCATACCAAAAAATTCAATCATATCGGTACAGCCGTTTAGGAGGAATTCTGTGACATACACACGCACACAAGAAATATATATATAAGTTTGAATTTCTGTAGTTAAATAGTTAATCGGCTTTCGTGCTCTACATATGGTAGTAGGGTTTGCTCGTGGCTTTGATTATAATGTGGATTAGCATCATCATCGGCATATCCGTCGATCTTAGGCCGTTATAAGGGATTTCCAAATTCCACTATGTTATGCCAATTTTGTCAAGCGGCCACCTGGAATTCGTTCGTTGTTCCATTCAACTTCGAATCCAACGTCCGAACGTTTTTCTCCGAGCTATATGTCCCGCCAATTGTCACTTCCGCTTCGCGACTTGTAGTGCGATGAGGATAAATCTACGGATCTCCTCATTGCTAAATTTATTAAATAGTGATACTCTGAGTATAGCTCTCTAACTCGCCCAATGAGTGCCTTCTTATGAGTCCCATAAAAAGCGACCACATTAATTCAGAGCAGATCTTCAGGCACTAAGGGAATTTTGGCGAAAACTTTTCTCTCGAACGCTACGCATTTTGAGGTATGTCTTAAAACGAAGACAAACCTACCTTTAATATATTTAAATTAATTAATTCGTGACAAATGTTGGAGACGCTATTCATGCTCGTGTCTCATATTACGTATTAGCTATAGGTACAAGGTAAGTAGGTATATCGAACCGCAACGATTTTTTAACATCCTGTGTGGTTAGCTGAGTCCCTCTTTGTCTTTGTCGTCTTAAGAACTAAATGTTTTTAATTTTTATTTCAAACAAATTTTGAACGAAAGTATGCCTTAACTTAAAGGAGGAGGTCGTTATTTGCTACCATATCCTATTTAAGGCTCATACAAACTAGCGATTTGCGATGTCACGTCTTGTGTATGTATAATGTCTGCGTCTTGTGCGTTATAAGCTACTGAGCACTCCTTCATTCCAATTGGTCATTTCATAATTGCACCAAAATATAAAATCTTGTAACATTATCTAGACTCGGACTCAATTGTTGGATGTTCGAATTGTTCTGATTAAAGATACATATTTCACATGTATGCTGACGTGAAATGGCAATCGGCAGGACGATAACACACCATCAAACGACACTCACTGTATATTTACTTATTCTGTAATGTAAGTTTTATTGTAACAATAATATAAATTTTGTAATTACTTTTATTCTAAAAGTTAACTCAATTATATGTTTAAATTTTACTGAATTTTCGAGGGAGGTTACGAAATTAAACTTGTATCGCATAAAAATATTTCATTTCATAAATATATATGTAGTACTTCATATATATAAGATCCGCACTTGTTTTCTATAATGATTGAGCGAATCTTAATAGTACGCAAAATGCGTTTATCTTGCATCAATATTTTATATCAGTTTTTATTAAGTGCTGGTAATGGATATATTTTAATAGAAGAAATAAAAGCAACAATAAACCAGCGGAGCGATTCCTGCGAACTACAGTTTCGATTTAACACTTTTTTATAGGTATTGTCGATTACTAGAGATAAACCATTAATCTATTAATCATTTTACGCTGTTAACGGTTGGATCACCATAATCCAATTAGCAAAAAGAGTTGACAATGAGAATTAAAATGTCTTGGAGGCTTATAATTGTTATAGATAATACTACAACCGATACAAGCTCTATAGTTATACAAAAGAAGATAGAATAGATATATTCATTGTCAGTCTATAATAATTTTAAACATATAAATTACTGTTATCGTGTCAAAATTTAAGTTTCAGAATGCGCTTAGTGCATGGTTAAGATTGAATTGCCCTTAAGAGTGTCCCATGGAAAAAAGTATCATGAAAGTTTGTATAAACTTGGAATATTTTATTACTTTCGTTTTTGGTTTTACTATATATCACTAAGATCTGAGATACAAATACATTTATTTACACTAAATGAAAACACTGAGGGTCAAGCAAAATACAGTGTTTTCAGAGTATATACTTTAGCGTATAAGACACAGCTATAGAAAATTACTCATGTGTCGCGTCTTTCATATGAAGTGGCCCTAAAGTAAGGCGTTGTGGTTTTGCAACGCACGCGCTTCTCGTATTGATTGTTCAAGATCTTTTATTACAGGGTACAATTTGGTGGCACCTGTCGCCCCTTGGATTTAAATCTTCTTTCCTCAATAAACAATTACGTTAAAGCCCGCTGTTGAAACTATACGAAAAAAACAACGTAGGTACACCTATTTATTTGTTTGTTTTGTGATTTAATGTAAATGATGATTCTTCTTTGTGTTCAATTGTAGATAAATTATCTAGACTACCTACATACCACCTGATGGTATAAAATAATTGAGTAATAAAGTTTACAGGACATCTGCGTGTTATTAAGCTAGTGAAATGGTGTGGTTGTATCAATCATGATATATAGCTATCCGCATTATCTTAGTTGTTTCGGAATTTGATGGTATATAATATTTTAAGAAAGTTAACCATGCTTCATTCCCGTGTATAAAATAGCTATAAACGAGTATTCGAGTCCGATATGTTTTGACATATTTGGTCTAACTAGTAGAAATCGTTGCGTAACGAAAAAGCAATACGGCTCATCCACGCGAGTCGTTTGGTTTTTTCAGGCGTAGTTCGGATATTATTGTCATACAATGGAAAGCAGTATGTTCTTTACATTATATATTGTAGCTGACCTGCGCAACTTCGTCTGCACCAAATCGATTATTACCTTTCTAAATCGGGTCTAGTTTTATATAGTAACTTATTTAGGCATTGCCTTGTTCATTGGTAGTGTAAACAGGCAGTAGAATTCGATTGCAGTACCAACTACTGAGTCCAATTTAGATAAAAAACTATTGTATATACGAGTAAATCATAAATTAGACCTAATGACGTGAGTAATGTGTGCAAAATTTTATAAAATCGATTTTGCACTTTCGAAGTCCATGTGAGACAAACGCCATGACATATTATTTATATCAAACGGTAGCTGTACCCTGCGGCTACACCCGCAAAAACTAAGTGACGCAACCAGGAAAATCTTCCCCGATAAATCAGCTTATAACAAAAAGTGTTTATAGATTATTGATTCAGTAGGTACAGATATTTAAGATAGCGATGCTCCTTCTTTCAACATATTTCAACAAACTGACCTGTGTGCGAATATATCTATTTTTGACTTTTTCGTACACAATATCAATCTCCATGGGACCTACTCCAGTTTCACCTTACCTATTATTATTTTCATTTTCTATCACAAATGACTGCAAATAATGTGGCTTAGTATAGGTGGCTTAGTATAGGGGTGTAAGTGGGTGTGGCTAGTACCAGTCAGCCTCCCAAATTGCCAACCTCACCTGCACGTGGTGCACCCTGCCGTTTAACCGACGAGGCTCTGGCGACCGACAAGTGGCGGTATAACCACTTCGAATTGGCTAGGCTGAACAAATGGCACAGACCGGTGTCGGGCAGCAGCGACGCCGGGGCGATCAGTCTAGCCCTGCGATGACCAACCCGCCTGCCCAGCGTGGTCATTATCGGGCATATCTTTAATGGGAAGGAGAAAAAAACCACAGCCCCTAGTTCCCGGCGGCCCCGCTATTCCTGGCTCTGGCAGCGGTTATGGTAACGGCGGGGCAAGGGGTGTTAAGAATCTCCGGCAGAGATTCCGCTGCCAACCCCGACGACTTGACCTGGCAACATACAACGCACGCACGTTGAGGACCGATGGAAAGGTGATTGAGCTGGAAGAAGTGGTGAGCAAGTTGCGCTGGGATATTATAGGATTGTCTGAAGTCCGGCGAGAGGGGGAGGACTCGATAATCTTGGAATCCGGCAACTTGTTTTACTACCGGGAGGGTGACCAACAGTCACAGGGTGGTGTCGGGTTTATCGTCCACAAGTCTCTCGTCAACAATGTTGTAAAAGTCGAAAGTGTGTCGAGCAGGGTAGCATACCTTATACTCAGAATTACCAAACGGTATTCGTTGAAGGTCATACAGGTATACGCGCCGACTTCGGCACACCCAGACGAGGATGTAGAGGTTTTGTATGAGGACATTTCAAAAGCCATACATGCCTCGAACACCTACTACAATATTGTGATGGGGGATTTCAACGCGAAGCTTGGCGAGCGAACTGATTCAGAGTTGAGGGTGGGGCAATTTGGGTATGGGCAACGGAACCACAGGGGTCAAATGTTGGCTGACTTCATGGAGAAGGAGGGCCTTTATATGATGAACTCCTTCTTCAAGAAGCGGCCACACAGGAAATGGACCTGGATAAGCCCCGATGGTTCCACGAGAAACGAGATCGACTTCATCATGTCGACCAAACGGCATGTATTCAATGATGTCTCTGTGATCAACAGGGTTAAAACCGGAAGTGATCACCGTATGGTAAGAGGCACATTGAGTATAAACGTTCAACTTGAAAGAGTCAGACTGGTGAAGTCTACACTCCGGCCTACTCGTGCCCATATTCAAAACCCCGAGAGCTTTCAACTAGAACTACAGAACCGGTTCGGTTGCCTAGCAGATTGCGACACTGTGGACGATTTGAACAACAGGCTGGTGGAAACTGTCCAAACAGTCGGGTCCAAATTCTACAAGGCCCACCGTAGAAACAAGGCCAATAGGTTCTCAACCAATACACTCAAGCTTATGACGGAGAGGCAAGAGATGAGACTACAGTCTATAGCAGACGCGTCCGCTTACCGGCGGATTAATAGGCAGATCTCTAAATCACAGACTCGTGATATGCGGCACTTCAATACAGAGCGTATAAAAAATGCCATCGAGCAAAACAGAGGCTCTAAAGTGTTCGCTAGAGATCTGTCTATCGGTCAGAGCCAGTTGATGCGACTGAAGACCAATAATGGTAGTCTTGTCTCTTCCAAACCTGAGATCTTGGGTGAGGTTGAGAACTTTTATGGACAGTTGTACACCACAGTACAGACGCCTGTTGAAGATTTGGCTAAGGATCCTAGAGCCAAATTAACTCGACACTATACCGAAGATATCCCAGACGTCAGCCTATACGAGATTAGTGTGGCTCTCAAGCAGCTTAAAAATGGCAAGGCGCCGGGTGATGACGGAATAACGGCAGAACTCCTGAAGGCAGGTGGAAAACCGATACTGAAAGTCCTTCAGCGATTGTTTGATTCCGTTATTCACCAAGGCACAACGCCGGAGGCATGGCACAGGAGTGTGGTGGTTCTGTTCTTCAAAAAAGGTGATAATACCTTGTTGAAGAATTACAGACCCATCTCGCTGCTGAGTCATATCTACAAGCTGTTTTCGAGAGTCATTACGAATCGTCTCGCTCGTAGGTTTGATGACTTCCAGCCTCCCGAACAAGCCGGTTTCCGTAAGGGCTTTAGTACCATAGACCACATTCATACGCTGCGGCAGGTTATACAGAAGACTGAAGAGTATAACCGGCCACTTTGCTTAGCGTTTGTGGACTATGAAAAAGCCTTTGATTCGGTGGAAACTTGGGCTGTGTTTAGGTCACTGCAGAGATGCCGAATTGACTACCGGTATATCCAAGTGTTGCAGTGTTTGTACAAAAACGCCACTATGTCAGTTCGTATACAGGATCAGACTACGAGACCAATCCAATTGCAGCGAGGCGTGCGACAGGGAGATGTTATCTCCCCGAAACTATTTACCGCTGCGTTGGAGGACGTCTTTAAGCTTCTGGAATGGAACGGACTTGGCATCAACATTAACGGCGAGTACATCACTCAACTTCGGTTTGCCGACGATGTAGTCATAATGGCAGAGACTCTGGGAGACCTAAATACGATGCTCGATGGCCTCAGCAGAGCTTCTCAACAGGTTGGCCTACGAATGAACATGAGCAAGACGAAGATTATGTCTAATGCTCATGTTCCGCTTCAACCAGTAATCGTTGAGAACACTGCACTCGAAATTGTTGACGAATACGTATACCTAGGACACACGATCCAGTTAGGTAGGTCGAATTTCGAGAAGGAGGTGAACCGCCGAATCCAACTCGGATGGGCAGCGTTCGGGAAACTCCGTGCCATATTTTCGTCAGAAATCCCTCAGTGCCTGAAGACGAAAGTCTTCGAACAGTGCGTGTTGCCAGTGATGACCTATGGCTCTGAAACATGGTCGTTAACTATGGGCCTCATAAGAAGGCTTAGAGTCACTCAGCGGGCGATGGAGAGAGCTATGCTCGGAGTATCTCTACGCGATCGAATCAGAAATGTGGAGATTCGTAGAAGAACCAAAGTTACCGACATAGCTCAACGAGTCGCGAAGCTTAAGTGGCAATGGGCCGGGCACATAGTTCGGAGAAAGGATGGACGTTGGGGTCCCAAGGTGCTGGAATGGCAGCCCCGTACTGGTAAGCGCAGCGTTGGTCGACCCCCAACGAGGTGGACAGACGACATTAAGCGCGTCGCAGGTAGCCGTTGGATCCAAGCGGCTCAGAATCGTGGAACTTGGAACTCCCTACAAAAGACCTATGTCCAGCAGTGGACGTCTATCGGTTGATGTGATGATGATGATGATAGGTAAGCAACTTTGACCGAAGTCAGTAAGTGGATAGGTGCTCGACTTTGGATGTCCGATAAAACATTAGCATCCATCCGTCTCAGCTATTATCCCTAACAAAAAATAAAAAACATAAATAAAATGAAATAAAACAGTGCCAGTCAGGTCGTCCCTTTTAAGGTATCTCAAGTAGATTTTGTAGAAAATTGTATGAACGGTCAAGTCATAACACTGTGATTGTGGGTTTATAGTACGAGAAGCTAGGTGTATAAGAATAAAGCTTTACGCGAAACTGCACTGCAGTTGCTAACATGTACAATAAACAAACAGACGACGTTTATATTATAGGCTCGGAGCATGTTCACCAGCGGTGGGCGTCCAGTGCTGAGATATGGCACGGCCTAATCTCAACAGATAACCTACTCGCATAAACCAGAGTGCAACGCTCCGTGCTGAACACTTTTTTGAATAAAATTGGATAGTTGAAAAAAGAATAGGATTTTTTTATTCATTTTTATTATCCTGAGCCCCTTATTTATTCTTTTTATCGAGCCATTCACCAAAACATAGTGAAAGCGAAGATACTAATTGCGCAGGGGACGGTTATTTCATTATTTTTACAGATAAATCTGCTACTAAGGGATAATCGCAACTTTCTATACTGAGTCGTTACCGAAACAATTTAGATTGTACAGAAGGTGTACAGCAAAGAAATTTGGCCTATTGGAACTTAGCTTAGCTTAGCTTACAAAATTTTGGGGTTTTTTTCATTTCCGAACACTAGTGGGTTCCCGAGATATTGAATATTAAAGACACGATCAAAGTCAACTAATTGTAACGTTTGAAAGACATATATATTCTGTTCTATACAGTCGAATTGTTACTGTTCAATCGTCAAGTTCAAGTTGACAACTGGTATCAGAAAACCACAAGTAACAATGTTTGCATTTTATAACTTTTTGCTCAACAATCACGACTCCATCTCAAGACTCGACCCAGTCTTCTTGATCCAATCCGTAGGGAAAAATCTGAATCACTTAAAAATTGCTCAAAAACAATTATTTTTAAATTGGAGCAAAGAAAGCTGAATTTTTATTGAGAAACAAAGCATGTATTGCTTGGTATAATTCTTGCGGTTGTCTATTAGACCAAAAACATTTAAAAACGTTGGGTATTTTTTGTTGGTTTCGAGCTCTCGGCGGTAAGAGCTCGAAATATTACGAAATTCATATTGTTTTGAATTAAAATAAATTTTGAAGCTATAAATATTAAATAGTAAACTGATAGTGATAATATTTCGTATTATATTTGACAATATAGTATATTAGTATACATATTTGAAAATTTAATGTACGTTCATAAAAACATTTCTAAATTTAAGAAAAAATGTGACTGCAATAATTTAAACATTAGAAGTAAGAATAAACTTACAGTGCAATATACTAGGTTACATAAAATTCATAATTCGTTTAAAGGAAATTGCATACAATTCTACAATAAACTACCAATTTTCATCTTGGAGATGTCTCTTAAAAAGTTCAAAGTTTGTATTAAACGTAAGCTTATAGAAAAGTCCTATTATAGTATAAAGGACTACGTAAACGATAAAAAAGCTTGGGTGTAAATTATTGCCCTAACCAGGTTGCTCTTCTAATAATTTAAAATGACATTGTGATAACAAAAAAAAAAAAACACCCGGTTAAGTTTGTTGTGGGCTTCTTCTTAGACCAGGACGCGTTTGGAACCCTCGTAGCTTTAGTTTTAAGTTTACGAATGTGGTTATCGCCATCATCTCACTACCGTGTGGTTCTTATGTACGCATCAAAAGTGCCACCTGTGGGCCTACTTGAATAAAGATATTTTTGACTTTTGACTTTATTAGTTAACTTTAGACTACGAAGCTATGAAGGTTTGAGCGCCCAGCGGTAAACCACTGAGATGACTTCATGATCATTGTATCTGAGTGATCGGTACTAGAGAGAGATGTTACGATCTTGGACGGAGACCATAGACCTAACCTAACTTTCTGGGTACAACAGTCACCTCTGCTTTTCCTGTATCACTGCTGGGTATATGTTAGTTCTGTCACAGGAGATAGGCAACTAGAGTTTAGTTCCCCGACGATACTTTAAAGCAGGCTGGCGAGCTATTCATAACTACTATCACACGTTAATTATAAAAGTGCCAATTCTGTTGCTTAAACAACTTACATTCCATAACTTATCTAATTTGACAGCAATTTTGTGAAATTACATCTCCTAATTTTGAACCCATCCATTTAGTTTAGTAGAGGAAAATGTGTAGCATAAAATAGGCATCAATATCTGGGAGCGATAAAGAAACGCGCTCTTGGAAGCCCAGAGGTGGAATATGTCATATTCTTAACTCCGGGCTGGCACTGAGGATTTGTTAGAAGACTTATGAATATTTTTGCCCAACCTTAAAATCAAACATAAGACTCGCCTAATAACCTTGCCAATAATTACTGTAGTGATAAGTAAGAGGTAAGTATTCTTTCTTAATTTACCTCGACGCACAGAAAGTATGGTTAAAGAGTCTACGAACCGTTTGGCGCTCTTGTGTAGTAGTGTAGCTTGTAGCTTTTTGTGACAAAACTCGTCAGTTCGCCTGACGAGTTCTGTCACAAAAAGCTACAAGCCAAGCTACAAGCAAAGCTACTACCACTATGCTTATTTCTGCCGTTAAGCAGTGTTGTCACAATGCTGTGTTCCGGTCTGAAAGGCGTGGCCGCCGGTTTCATTACAGACACATGAGACTTGACATCCACGCTTCAGGGGTGATGGATGCAGGGCAACACTTGCAGCATGTGTTTCTTGCATGACCTGCGAAGTGTTCTCTGTTTATAGGAGATGGTTTTCCACTTTCCATGATAAAAAAATCTTTTGGACTAGTTGAATGGCTCCGTAATCAGACCCAGGATTTTGTATTGTGTAAGAAGGGACCCTTAAATAGCAACTAGTGTCTTTTTTCCGTCCGTCTAATTAAGACTGCGCATGCATTGGGTAGGGTGACATTAGGTAGTCTATTACTTAATTGCATACAAGCTTAATTTGTATCAATTGAATTTTTTGCCTTGCCATGCACCTGCGTTATAGATGTTAGCGAAACAATATTTCATTATGTATCATTAGTGATGCTCACAACGCGTTAGACGAACCTAGCTTTTGTTCTGTTCAGGCGCAGACGTCCCGGCGTGCTTTTAATTACCCCACCGAATACATTAATGTAATCAAAGCTCAATACATCATACTCGCTATCGCCCCGCCTCGGTTTGATTAATAATTCTAATGAGCGGCGGTGCCAAACGAGTTAATTAAGCGTTCCTTTTTTATTCGGTGCCACTGCGACCGGTAAACGCTGCATCAATCACCGCTTTGAGCCTGCCGCCGAATTCTTAATGATTGAAATGACGGCTCTTCAGATACGTGCGTCAAGGAGTAAGGCGTGAGATGTACACTTTAACCCCTTTGATGCAACTAAATGTTACCATTGAGGAATCTAATTGATCACAGCTTTTTACAGTTCATTCGGGTTTCGGAGTTACTACGGCAGATCGACTTTATTACAAGTGCATTGTTGAGATGATTTGACGTTTCATATAAGTATGAAGTAAGTAAAGATTACAAATTAGTAATTTAGCCTCATAAATTTAGCCATACTTATACTTGCTACCTATCTGGCGAGAAAAGCAATTAGAAAAATCTTGGCTAAGCAAGCCGAAAGTGGACCCTAATCTATAGTTTTACGCGACTGCCACTGATCTATTTCGCCTCACGAAAAATACAGGAGAACTATATGCTCGTGCCTCGTCGGGGAGTAATCCTAAGAAGAAGACTGAAGATTTGGCTACTTCAAAGCTTTCCCATATCGCCTTGTGAAGCAAGGCGTGTCGAAAATGTTCGTCTGTTGAGATCTGCGAATTCAATTACGCTTAAAGCAGTATTATTTTAAAATAAAAGACACGTATGACAAACTTACCTTCACGTCCCAAAAATAGGGACGTGAAATAAGAACAAAACTATTTTAAGCAATAGTAGTAAACCCACTGTTCCCAAAAACCAATTTGATTACCACCATCAGCGGAGCTATTGATTTGCCAAAATAGTCTCTGTGGTTAGTACTTATTCATTTACAATCCGTTATCGTGTCACGTGTGAGTACATACATATTCCCAAATTCAGAAATCCAAATAAAGTATTATATCATACTTCGGACAAATGAGGAGTATTAGTATAAATTGAAACAGTTTATTCTGTAAAACTAGTGGGAACGCTTCCACGTCAAACATTATCAATCATCGAGCCGCGCCGCGGGCGGATTTGCTTTAATTTGATAAAACGCAATTAGCTACCAAAAAGAAATCTAATCTCAAGAGGCGGCTAAATTTTTTTGGCAGCACCATTTTTTGGAATACGTTCCACTTTGACGGCTCGTATGATGGAAATTTGGAACAAAGATTACACACAGCCTTCGTCATGCGATAGACAGACGCAGAATAATGACGATAAGATATTCATATTCAGTGTTATATCTACTTGTCAGTGTAGAGTTAGTAAAATGTTGTACACGTACTTTATAATTTAATTAAAAATCTAAAAGCTTTAAGATTAAATTAAAATGAATTGAATGATGCAAATTTATTTAATACATAAGATACCCAGGTTCTTTAATTAGTCAGATATTTAAAAGGCGCGTATATTAGTGCAATTCAAAAGGTATTTTTTAGGCGAGTCATTCCAGTGGCAGTATCAAGTGGAACCCAGCGGGGTTCAATGTCTAATTCACCGCGCTACCAACAGGTGGCAGCAGTGCCGCTTTTCAAATCTGACAGACGCCATTGCCTTTACGTCAGAGAGCCGCGAATAAAATTAATGATGTTCGCGCCTTAATGACGTTTCACGACGCCGCTCCATTGTGTCCGTAATACAACAATTATTGAGATCATTTATTAAGTTTATTGATCTTTTAAGTTAATCTTTTATTTCGTAATTTAGCTCCGTGCGAGCGCGCGAACTCATGGAAAAAATATCTCATATGCGGAGGCATTTTTTGGACTATTTTTGTCATTATACGGCGTGATGTGAGCGGGTCTTTGAATGTGGAGGCAATTACTGCCCCGCATGTGGTTTGATTATGTACGAACGGTTCCATTCCATCTAGCGGTGAGGCTATAAAACGCCGGTAAAAACATTACTATAACCTTTGTGGATGGTAGTTTTTGAGCTTCCGTTGCTAAATTGACGTTGATATTAAGAGCCATTGTTACAATTTAGATGGAGGATTGCACGTGTCGGTACTTTTTGATGCGGACTACAGATTAAGATGATGCGTTTTTTTCACAAACGGTATAAATTATAAATAAATAAGTAGGAACATATCATTTGAGTAGTCCACTTTCAAACCCCGTTAAGTTTATGCAGCAATTAATTGAGAAAACTAATTAAAATGTTTAGACTTAAAATTACGATATTAAGATGCATTTTTTTGTGTATTACATGAACTTAGTAGCACATCGAATTAAATTATGTTAGCAAATAAAATCACTCTTTCATAATAATCATTTAATTTGCATTTTAAAATTAAACATAGCTAGTTTTGCAAAAGATTTTTTAACATAGATAGTTTTGCAGTTGTATGCAATCAACATAGGCAGTTTTGAAATAATCAAATATAAGCTTCTATTTTCCTCTACTCTTAAGAAATTACAATTTTTATCTATTATTACACTCTTAAGTCTATTTCTTCGTGTATTATGGTTTCTTCATTATCAGTCTCTTCTATAACAGTCTCATTTGGTTCTTCTTGAAGAAAATTGTAATATTGTAAATAATCGTAAGAAGCCCAATCTTCACCGAAATGTTTTTTCAAAAGATTTCGCACATCATTTAACTTTACTGGTTTTACTGGAACTCCAACATTCATCATAACGGGCACAATATTTTCGAATGATTTGCCTCTTTTGCAAACGTTGCCATAATTTATTACCTCAGATACATAATTAGGTTCCCCTTTAATGGCAATTCTATTATTTTTATCCTTTCTTAAAAAGAATCTTTTAGAGGCATTAAATTGAAAGTGCCAAGATCCAGGTAACTTAAGTACGTTTTTAACGCTTGATTTCCAATCATAAAAATGGAAGTCGCTGCCTAGTCTGAGAACCGTACCATACTTTTTAAAAATATCAAAATATGTCTGGGGTTCCACAATGACTTCTAAAGGACGTATTTCTCTTTCGATATTTCCAAATACACGGTCGGGGGGCAAAAATGAATGCCCCACTACAGGGAATATCAGCGTAAGTTTCTTGATGTGACGTGGAGCTTTTGTTTTTAGCCAATATGCCAACATTCCCAAAACGATTGAGTTTTTATTTTGCCCCCCACAACCGTCGCAAAATAATTTAATATGACTAACAGTGTCTTCAAAATTGGTATTCATTAGCCGATGAAATACCGCCGAAGCAATCTGATTAGATCCTTTCTTTGCCTCAGTTTCCAACCACGTGTAAATAAATGTGTTTAAACAGTTTTGAGCCCCACGAGATGGCCCTTGACATACTGTTAAGTTATACGTATACAATTGTCGGCTAAAGTAGGCACTCTGGTCTGGTACTTTTGGTAAAACCAAATTCTTTTGACAGTCAAAAGAGAAAATTATTTCGTTGTCGCCTTGTGTTTTGAGGCTAGTGTAAAAGCATTTGGCCTTTAGCTTGTGAATACGAAGCTGAGCTATTTGCAGCTGTTTTTTTGCTGTGTCGCGTTCTCTTTTAATAACTTCTTTTAATTGAATGCATTTAGAACATGCATCTGTAGCGGGAGACTTAAAACTCAAATTAAAGTACTTGTTAAAGATACGTCGGAAAAATTCATATCTCACTGACACATTCTGAGCGTCATCGTTGTAAAGTTTATGCAATTTTTTTATACTTAGATCGCTGCTCAGATATTGCACAGTAGATCTTCCTCTAACATAATGTGATTCCAAAGCTTCAAGTCCCTTTATAAACGATTTTACGGATTCTGTGCGATCAGAATACAGATTGGACTTTCTATTACCTCCTCTTCTTTCTTTCGGCATTGCCATCGTGATTAAATGCTGTTTACAAATTCTTTGAATTCTGTCCCTAGAGATTCCCAGAATTGTGGTCATTGCTTTTTGACACACCTTAATTAATTTGACGCGGCGTCTTCCAGCCAAATTTTCGTGCTTTGGTATAAAATAGCATATAGTCTGGGATTTTCTCTTTCCTTCTTTTTTAGGAGTTTGCGCTGTACAGTATTTTAATAAAAAAGTATCTTGGGTGACTTTAACTGAAGTTGAATAAAAATTCCGATGAAATTTACTGTAGTCTTGAACCGTTAAGTCGTTACACTTGTATCCCTGTTTTGAATTTCCATGTACACATTGTGGTATAACTGGCAGTCCCTTAGGCATATGTCTAAAACAAAACAGATAGGCACATTAATAAATAACAATAGAGCAAAAAAATCCCCAGCAAATAACCAGGTATCTATCCTATTTACAAAAGGTAACCATAAAATAATAATCTTACCGTTTCGACTTCTCAAGTTCTCTCTTCCATGTAGATTTATCAGCTATCTTTTTACGTCCTCTTCTGTTTGGTGCCAAAACAACTTCTTGTTCTTGATACTCCATGATAATTTTAATAGAAAATACCTCGTTTTTAAAAGCCTGCAGTATCTGAAGAAAGCAACGCGTGCATGCACTTCGACAGTATTATGCGTACTGGCACTCAAGATGGCGGCTTTTGCAAAAGTCACCACGCAACTTAGCGTCGTTTGCAAGTTAATACAAACTTAGCGATTTTTGAAAGTGGACTGCCGATCAACATAACGACTTTTGCAAAAGTATTGAGATTTCAATCCCATTTTATTCTTATCATAGCGAGTTTTAACACAGTATATTAAATGCTGACGTTAATATTTTAAATCCTTAACCGATTGGCGCCATTGGATAAAAAATGTTTTTTTTTTAACATAACGTGGTTTGCAAGTGGACTACTCATTTAAAATGCACGTACCTACGAGTATGTTAATATGTGTAAAATTTTCATCATAGTATAATAACTGCATCACAAGAGTTTGTCATGCAAGCGGTTTACTTAAGTTGTAGTCTGATGGCACTTTGGCAGTTTGCGGACTCCCGGCACATACTTAATTAGCGAGGACGCCCTTGGCTTCTTTGACGCTTGATAATCTCGGAGCTTTACATCAATAGCAATTACCGACTTCGCCGTACCCGCTTCTCATGTGCTCCTAGTAGCTAATCATTTGAACACCCATAACAAATGATGCACGGAAAACACGTCCGGCAAAATAATATCTAACAACATAACATTAAGATTATAACAGACGTGATATAATCTCCACAACAAGGATCGATTTCTCAATAATTGCGAAGTATTATAAATTTCAATCGGGTATTCATGTTAGGTATATAGACGTATCAGATCAGCTTTGTCTTCCACGATCGTCGGAAACCAACGCAATTAGATGCAATCGTGTTGGAATTATTGTAATAACCAAAAAGAATCGATGGTCTAACGATCGTTGATCGCTGCACAGCGATTGGCGCAGCGATCACCAATGCGCGCGCGCACGATCCTCGTCGTTAGGCGATCCGTAGACGATAAGCTAATTATACTTCAACGGCAAACGTTGATTGCTATTCTACTATAATCCTCTATTTTTCAGATGTTAAGCTTTGAAAGTCACTTAAACCGTTACCCATTCGAAAAGTTCATGGTTGTTATTATACCTCGATTCGGAAGGCGTGGTTATTCCTCAATCGAAAAATCTTATGATAGATTATACGTAATAATTGTTCGGCCGGTGGTCGGGAAAGGAAACGTAATATGGAGATAAAATTAGGGTTTTAATTCCGAAATATACCTACCAACATGAAAAAAATTACTGTTGGTAACTTTTGGTTCTGGTAATTTTGGATTGGTTGGTTTACACGAAAGATTATTTAGATGTAGATGGGTTCTAGATGTAGACACATTGACGATAGAAATAACGCATAATAATTGAAATATAAATGCAGGATGAATATAACCTACAATTAAGAAGATAGAAGATCGTTAGACTCGTACAGCACACCACCACAGGCTATATCAGTTCACTGCTGAACTAAAGCCTCTCCCAAAGGGAAGGTTTGCCTATAATGTGATTAAAGTAGGTGGCAGTACTACACAGAGGTCGCTGCTGCCCAACTTCTATTATTGCATGCACCCTTTTCCTCATCGTATCTCGAAAATGATTTGGTGATAGCTAAACACTTATACTAGAATAAAAAAAATTATAAAAAGCTATTATATTTATTTATATTTGTTGTGCAATGTAGTGCATTATGGCTTGTACAGTGTACTTACACATATTTGAAATTTCCGAATTGTTCTTCAACAATAAGTTCAAAGTTTATATAAAACGTAAGCTTGTTGAAAAATCCTATTATAATATTAAGGATTACATGAATGATAAAAAAGCTTGGGTATGAATTGCTCTAACTTGATAGCTCAACATTAACTAGTCTTTGAGATGGTGATGATAAAAAAAAACCTGGCTAAGTTTGTTGCGGGATCTTCTTAGACCAGGGCGCGTTTGTAACCCTCCTAGCTTTAGTTTTAAGTTAACGAATGCAGTTATCACCATCACTAACATTAGTGAAACATTTAAATGTATGAACGCTTTATGAGTGCCTGTAATAAGGTCTACAGGAATAAAACATTTTTGAATTTTGAACACTTAAGTCCGATGGAGGTTTCTTATTGTAATTCAGAAGAACAGCTTTTTTTCAGATGGCATTCTTTCCAATGCTGGAATACAGAACAATCCAATATCTAAATATTTTAATTGCTCTCGTATACAGTTCCAAAATGTCGCTTAAAACTACAAGCTTTTATCCTCGATACTTTCCTAAATGAATAATGAGCGATTGATTTAAAGAAATACTACATTCAATCTTCGGTTATCGTGTATAGTTTTCCAATTTCCACATATATAAATGAATTCAAAGTGTCACTGTAACATCCGCGTCGAAGCTAATGCTGAACTGTTATCCATAGATTATGGGTATGCGATCACGTAGCACCAATCGTCAGTATGGGTCGATTTTATTCATTTACTCGTACGTGCTTTCATGTATCCTTCAAAGCCGGTACTTGGTGGGCATTAAACGTGCCATGTGTGCGAACGCTCATTATTTCAATGTACATAATAGCTATGTGCATTGTAATGCTCGTGTAAATTGTTGCTTAAGGTTAAGATGATTTGTGCACAATTGAATTTCCTTAAGACCTATAAAATTCTAGGTAGGATGCCTCATAGATATCTATATCTATGATCTCTATATTTGGAAGCGCTTTAAATTATAACCTTCCCTGTCTTCTGGTTGTGCTGACCATGCGATGATAAATAAATTTGATCCCCACAACCTGGATTCTGACTTGTATTTGGTTGGTTGCTCTTCTAATAATTTAAAATGACATTGTAAGATGGTGATAACAAAAAAAACACCCGGCTAAGTTTGTTGTGGGCTTCTTCTTAGACCAGGACGCGTCTGAAACCCTCGCAGCTTTAGTTTTAAGTTTACGAATGTGGTTATCGCCATCATCTCACTACCGTGTAATTCTTATATACGCATCAAAGTGCCACCTATGGGCCTACTTGAATGAAGATATTTTTGACTTTGACTTTGACTTATTCAACAGTCCTTAATACCAGATTATTTCCTTCACGATCATACGCAAATTACGTAAATAGCTACCATCTGCGATATTTCCAGTTTCTTCCCAAAGCTTTTTCTGAGTCTGTTTATAAAACTTTACAAGTAAATGAAGTGTCTGCGTATCTACGAGTAGGGCCTCCTATCAGAGGTTCCCAGTAAGAGATTGCTTGCCTACAATTTCTTTTTATTTGTATTTTGTTAATTATTTTTTTGTATAATTTTATAATTTAAATTTGGTGTGCTTAATTGCACACAAAATTTAATTTTTTTCTACTTCTTCCTAATTCGAATGCCTTGAAGGATGCGTCCCACAAAGACAAAACACCCTGCTGATCTTTGTTTAATTTAAGTTTAGTTAGGAAGTCATTCATAGATTTAAATAATAGCTTGCGGTTACGTCCAAATTGTGTGGAAGTGGTCCGGAACTGTCGCGCCAAATGTCACATGCGCAGGCGCATGCATGGGTAGTCGGTAGTTACGTAGCTGGCGGCTGTATGCTTTCTGAAAGCAATTAAATTCTTTGAACTAGCAGATGTCTTCGAATTTGCCTACATTATAAAACAAGAAATTGGGCGTGAATTCTTCTAAATTTATTGCAGTTTTTAAAAATTTCATAGACTTTTGTTTTCTCGCGGTAAAAAGTATCGTGATAACATTTTTTCCCCCTTTATGTAAAGGTATTGAATGCATAGATTCTGTTTATTAAAGTCCACGGAAAAAGGCTTCTACGTACTATCCGCGATGAAAAGTATTCTAAGGGCCGTTTCCGGATTCCAGCAATCACAGTCCCAAATTTCATCAAGATTGTTGATTGCGGCGGTTGTTCCAAACATAGGTAACACACAAACAGTACAGCAAACAAACAACTTAGACAGAAAGTACATATTTATAAACTACTGTACTAGTTATCCATATTTTCATCCTAATAGCTGTATAGACGACCTTCCTAGCGCAACGTGAGCGCTGTGAATTTAAGTAGGTTTATTTTGGTTGGTAGGTTGGCAGGGGCTATTTAGGAAATTATAATTTCTAAATTTTCTCTGGTCTGGTCTGGTGGGCTTTGGCAGTGGCTAGTTAGCACCCTACCGAAAAAGACGTGCCGCTTAGCGATTTAGTGTTCCGGTGCGATTTCGAGTAGAAACCGATCAAGGGTATGCCTACCATACTCCCTAACAGGTTAGCCCGCTACCTCCATAAACTGACCTTCTGAGGTTGCAGTCAAGGGCTAACTTGTAGTGAAATTTAAAAATAAATTAAAAACACTGCCTGTCTTTTACATAGTAAACTGCCTACCTTAGGTATGTGTCAGGACTTTTAAAAGTTTTTAAAATGTATACAGTTAACGAAATAATCACTCGTGTCATTTTGTAAATGTCATCAAACACAAACTGGACGCAGGTCTTTTGTAGGGTTGTTGAAGGAACAGAAGAAAAGCAACAGAAGATAATCATTCGGCCAGCGGACAGAAAATTCAGGTTTACACGCACAGACATATTTTGTAGTCTGATATAAGAATTCGTTTCGAACCATTTGGCACAGCAGTTCAAATTAACCACAAACGATTATTTTCGTATTATTCAACAATAAAACATAATTGTTTGCGGTTTTCTCCACCCTTAAATGGCAAGCACAAGGCGCACAGTTATTGGGACACTGCGCTTCGTAAATAATTCTAGAAAGGACCCAATTATATTTAATACACCAGGTGTCGCCCGCGACTTTGTCTTCTCTAAGTAACATTACAGTGAGCAGAACCAAAGCTAAGCCAAACACAATATTTTTTAAGTCAAATCATTATTGCTTCAGTGACAGGCTCAGATGGTAGCCTTAGCTAAGGTATCGGTATAATGAAGGCAGTGATATAAAATCATACCCGTAGTCTTCGGTAGAGTGGTTAACACCTCCAGAGTACGTTTAGAAATTATAAATTCCCCATTTGCCCCTGTCAAGGATTGGAGACCATTGCGCTTGGAAGGTCGGCCTACCTTATTTTTTCATAGGTTATTCCCAGTAATTACTGTATTCTGATCTGCCTTGTGGTGACGCTCCTTTTCCCACTGCAGGCGATTATGGGAATATAACGGAGAGCGGGTAGCAATGTCCTTTGTGCTAGTACTACTATCTCTACTGCGACACAAGTCCAGCATGTTGGTTATGGACAAACCCTCCCCTTGGGAAAGGTCTTCGGTCCAGCAGGGGACTGTAAAAGGGGGGATGAAAGGCGTTAAGCTCTACCAGTGAACAGTCAACGTCAAGAGAGTGGCAGAAAGCTGTTTAACACCAGTGAGGTCGGCACAACAGATTTGTTATTTAGGTTTTAGCATATTTTTTTACGACCGACCGCCTATAAATAAATAAATAAATAAATATACTACGACAATACACACAGCGCCCTCTAGCCCCAATTTAAGCGTAGCTTTTGTTATGGGTACTAAGATGAGTGATGAATATTTTTTATAAATAATATACAAAAATACTGAGAATATACATACAAACACCCAGACACTGAAAAACATTCATGCTCATTACATAAACATTTTCCAGTAGTGGGAATCGAACCCACGGCCTTGGACTCAGAAAGCAGGGTCGCTGCAAACTGCGCCAATCGGCCGTCTAATCTGTCTCGCCTAACTTTTCATTGGCATAATTTTGTTGGTGCAATAATCCCCTCCCCACCTTGCCGTTAATGGTTGAAATTTCTTTTAAATGGCAAATACAACCAGTCTCCCTGAGCATCCTCATGAACCTTTTGGTAAAGTTCCTTTTAGCGTAAACCTATCTTCTCAACCAATTACCCACAGATTAACTAAAAGCATGGGATAAAGGGGTAAGCATAGTATAAACAGCTGAAATAATATTGACTGAATGCAGAGTATACCGTTAAAAAGAGAAATAGGTTTGCAGAATACATTTTATTAAAAGCGTCAGCGTCAAATTATGTCGCTATGGGTCAGCAAATGTATTGATCGTGTTGAAATTTCTACTTTAAAGCTAAATCGATCTAGGCCTATATAGAGTTTGCTTGGATCTTGGTTAACACAAGATGAGAAGGCGAACCAAGTCGGGGGCTATAGCTACTTTAATATAAGTAAACCAGTCACTTTGCAGGTTTTAAATTTATAAACGAATATACATCCATGATCGTTTAACTCTTTACTTATTCTCGTATTTATAGGCGTTGTTAATTATTATTACAGGTTATGTGTCATTCAATAATTTTGTGTTTCCTTGAATCATTCGTCTTCCGGAGCTCGGGGCCATTTTGGTTACAAAGGTAAGTAATTGGTTAATTTTCATAATTGCCTTCGCTGTTTATACTGTGCTGTAATAACTATTGTTCATACAATTTGTTAATGAAATGGGAAAATCCATTTATGAAACTACATACATTCATTTTGTAACCACCATACTTAGGATTAGCTACCATACTTAGGATTTTTTTATTCCACTTCAAATTAGCCCTTGACTGCAATCTCACTTTGTTAGACATTCTTAAGACTTTCTTAAAATATCCCGCTGGATATAGAATTCTTAAAAGTTATTATTTTAAAAATTCAACCAATAATTCAATAATGTAGTTTAAAGACGGAACTAATGCAAAAGGAATCCAAGAATAAGTTACCCAAGAATCCCACTGGCTATTATAGGTCGGCTTTTAAAGCACTTATTTCACTCATTTCTACGCAACAAATTCAGTTTTAAGTTTTATTCGATAGAAAAAAATCGGAAAGAGATATCTGACCTAGCAACATTCTCCTCATTTTCTTTCTCCGTTCAAGAAAGAGATACTTTAGTTTCTTAAATTAAAAGTATAGGTTGGTTATATATTATTTACATTTTCACTATCTTTCAAAAGATATATCGATCTCAGACGAAAGTGTTTCTAAAGAGATAGTAAATGCCACCCGGGAGAATTAATCGCTCTGCAATACAGGTACGGTTAGTACACCTTACTGCTTATGAGTTTATGCAACGTCCAGTGAACATGGTAAATGAATTATAATAAAACGCAAGACGTCATCGGAACAAATGGGCATGGACGTGTAGCCGCCCACGTTTCGACGGCGACGCGCTCTCACTATAAGTTAAAGAACGATGCCAAAAGATAAAAGAGTATCTATACATTATGAAAAATTCAATGGCGTCCACAACATCTTCTTCTTCTTCTTCTTCTTCTTCTTTTGCAATAGGCTTAAGGGCCAAATTGCATTGCAAATTGCACTTAATTTTTGGAATATTGGATAGAAGCTGACGTTACTTCGCTTAGCTTAATTTCATAATTAATAATGACTGATGTCGCTCATTTGGTATCAGCAGATATGTAGTTTTTATACAGGGTTAAAATTCTCCCACCTGTAGTGTAAATCCCTAATACCTACAATTATATTAATGATTTATCATCTTATTTGACGAAAATTGGAGTCAAACTGATTTAAAATGATGTAAGTTATCAGGTAATTCATTCATCAGGATGTTTTTTTTTAACAATAATTTTTGTTTTGTTTATCTTGCAATACACGTGACATTGGCTTGATTGGAGTAGATCATATGGCCTATCTGTGAATCCTGTTAAATCTCATGCAATGAGTATCAGTAGTCGGAACCTATTCTTCAGAGTTGACTGTTTACTTTGCCACATATTAAGTTTTATGGTGCCATTATCCAGTATTTTCACAGTGTAAGGAATCTGGGCATTCATTTGGACTGCACTTTAAGCTGGTCAAATCAATTAAAAGATGTCAGCAGAAAGACTTTTGCCTCACATCGCTCCTTGCGCCGACTTCGATCTTCTCTTCCTATTCCT